>NC_047055.1:57332673-57435115 GCF_011762595.2 Tursiops truncatus
TTTTATAGTGCCTGGTCTTATATTTAGGTATTTAATCCATTTTGAGTTTATTTTTGTGTATGGTGTTAGGGAGTGTTCTAATTTCATTCTTTTACAAGAAGCTTTCCAGTTTTCCCAACACCAGTTATTGAATAGGCAGTCTTTTCTCAATTGTATATCCTTGCCTCGTTTGTCATACATTAGTTGACCATAGGTGAGTGAGCTTATCTCTGAACTTTCTATCCTGTTCCATTGATCTATATTTCTGTTTTGGGGGCCAGTACCATACTGTCTTGATAACTGTAGCTCTGTAGTATAGTGTGAAGTCAGGGGTCTTATTCCTGAGCTCTTATTTTCTTTCTCAAGATTGCTTTGGCTATTCAGGGTCTTTTGTGTTACCATACAAATTGTGAAATTTTTTGTTCTAGTTCTGTGAAAAATGCCATTGGTAGTTTGATAGGGATTGCACTGAATCTGTAGATTGCTTTGGGTATTATAGTCATTTTCACAATGTTGATTCTTCCAATCCAAGAGCATGGTTTATATCTCCATCTGTTTGTATCATCTTTAATTTCCTTCATCAGTGTCTTATAGTTTTCTGCATACAGGTCTTTTGTTTCCTTAGGTAGGTTATTCCTAGGTATTTTATTCATTTTGTTGCAATTGTAAATTAGAGTGTTTCCTTAATTTCTCTTTCAGAGTTTTCATCATTAGTCTATAGGAATGCAAGAGATTTTGTGCATTAATTTTGTATCCTGCTACTTTACCAAATTCACTAATTAGCTCTAGTAGTTTTCTGGTAGAGTCTTTAGTATTCTCTATGTATAGTATCATGTCACATGCAAATAGTGACAGTTTTGCTTTTTCTTTTCCCATGTGGATTCCTTTCATTTCTTTTTCTTCTCTGATTGCTGTGGCTAAAACTTCCAAAACTATGTTGAATAATAGACAGAGTGGGCAACCTTCTCTTGTTGCTGATCTTAGTGCAAAGGCTTTCAGGTTTTCACCATTGAGGATGATGTTTGCTGTGGGTTTGTCATACATGGCCTTTATTATGTTGAGGTACATTCACTCTACGCCTACGTTCTGGAGAGTTTTTATCATAAATGGGTGTAGAATTTTATCAGAAGCTTTATCTGCATCTAATGAGATGATCATATAGTTTTTATCCTTCAGTTTGTTAATGTGGTGTGTCACATTGACTGATTTGCGTATATTGAAGAATGCTTGCATTCCTGGGGTAAACTCCATTTGATCATGGTGTACGATCCTTTTAATGTGCTGTTGGATTCTGTTTGTTAGTATTTTGTTAAGGATTTTGGCATCTATGTTCATCAGTGGTATTGGCCTGTAATTTTCATTATTTGTGAGATCTTTGGTTTTGGTATCAGGGTGATGATGGCCTCGTGGAATGAGTTTGGGCATGTTCCTCCCTCTGCTATATTTTGGAAGAGTTTGAGAAGGATAGGTGTTAGCTCTTCACTAAATGTTTGATAGAATTTGCCTGTGAAGCCATCTGGTCCTGGGCTTTTGTTTGTTGGAAGATTTCTAATCACAGTCTCAATTTCACTGCTTGTGACTGGTCAGATTATATTTTGTATTTCTTCCTGGTTCAGTCTCAGAAGGTTGTGCCTTTCTAAGAATTTGTCCATTTCTTCCAGGTTGTCCATTTTATTGACATATAGTTGCTTGTAGTAATCTCTCATGATCCTTTGTATTTCTGCAATGTCAGTTTTTACTTCTTTTTCTTTCTTTCTTTCTTTCTTTCTTTCTTTCTTTCTTTCTTTCTTTCTTTCTTTCTTTCTTTCTTTCTTTCTTTCTGGTTGCTTTGGGTCTTTGGTGCCGCGCGTGGGCTATCTGTCATTGCAGTGAGCAGGGGCTACTCTTCATTGCAGTGCATGGGCTTCTCACTGTAGTGGCTTCTCTTGTTGCGGAGCACGGGCTCTGTGCTTGCAGGCTACAGAAGTTGTGGCGCATGGGCTCAGTAGTGGTGGCTCGCGGGCTTAGTTGCTCCAAGGAATGTGGGATATTCCCGGAGCAGGGAGCAAACCCGTGTCCCCGGCATTGGCAGGCAGATTCTTGTTTTGTTTTTTTGTTTTTTGTTTTTTAACATATTTATTGGAGTATAACTGCTTTACAATGGTATGTTAGTTTCTGCTTTATAACAAAGTGAATCAGTTATACATACACATATGTTGCCATATCTCTTCCCTCTTGCATCTCCCTCCCTCCCACCCTCCCTATCCCACCCCTCTAGGTGATCACGAAGAACCGAGCTGATCTCCCTGTGCTAAGCGGCTGCTTTCCACTAGCTATCTATTTTACGATTGGTAGTGTGTATATGTCCATGCCACTCTCTCACTTTGTCACAGCTTACCCTTCCCCCTCCCCATATGCTCAAGTCCATGCTCTAATAAGTCTGTGTCTTTATTCCTGTCTTACCCCTAGGTTCTTCATGACATTATTTTTTTTTATTCCATATATATGTGTTAGCATATGGTATTTGTCTTTCTCTTTCTGATTTACTTCACTCTGTATGACAGACTCTAGGTCTATCCACCTCATTACAAATAGCTCAATTTCATTTCTTTTTATGGCTGAGTAATATTCCATTATATAGATGTGCCACATCTTCTTTAACCATTCATCCGATGGTGGACACTTAGGTTGTTTCCATATTCGGGCTACTGTAACTAGAGCTGCAATGAACATTTTGGTACATGACTCTTTTTGAATTATGGTTTTCTCAGTGTATATGCCCAGTAGTGGGATTGCTGGGTCGTATGGTAGTTCTATTTGTAGTTTTTTAAGGAACCTCCATACTGTTCTCCATAGTGGCTGTACCAATTCACATTCCCACCAGCAATGCAAGAGTGTTCCCTTTACTCCACACCCTCTCCAGCATTTATTAGTTCTAGATTTTTTGATGATGGCCATTCTAGTGGTGTGATATGATATCTCATTGTAGTTTTGATTTGCATTTCTCTAATGATTAATGATGTTGAGCATCCTTTCATGTGCTTGTTGGCACTCTGTATATCTTCTTTGGAGAAATGTCTGTTTAGATCTTCTGCCCATTTTCGGATTGGGTTGTTTGATTTTTGTTATTGAGCTGCATGAGCTGCTTATAAATTTTGGAGATTAATCCATTGTCAGTTGCTTCATTTGCAAATATTTTCTCCCATTCTGAGGGTTGTCTTTTGGTCTTGTTTATGGTTTCCTTTGCTGGCAAAAGCTTTGAAGTTTCATTAGGTCCCATTTGTTTATTTTTGTTTTTATTTCCGTTTCTCTAGGAAGTAGGTCAAAAAGGATCTTGCTGTGATTTATGTCATAGAGTGTTCTGCCTATGTTTTCCTCTAAGAGTTTTATAGTTTCTGGCCTTACATTTAGGTCTTTAATCCATTTTGAACTTATTTTTGTGTATGGTGTTAGGGAGTGATCTAATCTCATACTTTTACATGTACCTGTCCAGTTTTTCCAGCACCATTTATTGAAGATTCTGTCCTTCCTCCACTGCACATTCCTGCCTCTGTTATCAAAAATAAGGTGACCATATGTGCGTGGGTTTATCTCTGGGCTTACTATCCTGTTCCATTGATCTATCTTTCTGCTTTTGTGCCAGTACCATACTGTCTTGATTAGTGTAGATTTGTAGTATTGTCTGAAGTCAGGGAGCCTGATACCTCCAGCTCCATTTTTTGTTCTCAAGATTGCTTTGCTTATCCAGGGTCTTTTGTGTTTCCATACAAATTGTGAAATTTTTTGTTCCAGTTCTGTGAAAAATGCCAGTGGTAGTTTGATAGGGATTGCATTGAATCTGTAGATTGCTTTGGGTAGTAGAGTCATTTTCACAATGTTGATTTTTCCAATCCAAGAACATGATATATCTCTCCATCTATTTGTATCATCTTTAACTTCTTTCATCAGTGTCTTATAATTTTCTGCATACAGGTCTTTTGTCTCCTTAGGTAGGTTTATTCTAGATATTTCATTCTTTCTGTTGCAATGGTAAATGGGAGTGTTTTCTTGATTTCACTTTCAGATTTTTCATCATTAGTGTATAGGAATGCCAGAGATTTCTGGGCATTAATTTTGTATCCTGCTACTTTACCAAATTCATTGATTAGTTCTAGTAGTTTCCTAGTAGCATATTTAGGATTCTCTATGTATAGTATCATGTCATCTGCAAACAGTGACAGCTTTACTTCTTCTTTTCCGATTTGGATTCCTTTTATTTCCTTTTCTTCTCTGATTGCTGTGGCTAAAACTTCCAAAACTATGTTGAAAAAGAGTGGTCAGAGTGGGCAACCTTGTCTTGTTCCTGATCTTAGTGGAAATGCTTTCAGTTTTTCACCATTGAGGACGATGTTGACTGTAGGTTTGTCATATATGGCCTTTATTATGTTGAGGAAAGTTCCATCTATGCCTACGTTCTGCAGGATTTTTATCATAAATGGATGTTGAATTTTGTCGAAAGCTTACTCTACATCTATTGAGATGATCATATGGTTTTTCTTCTTCAATTTGTTAATATGGTATACCACGTTGATTGATTTGCATATATTTAAGAATCTTTACATTTCTGGAATAAACCCCACTGGATCATGGTGTATGATCCTTTTAATGTGCTGTTGGATTCTGTTTGCTAGTATTTTGTTGAGGATTTTTGCATCTATATTCATCAGTGATATTGGCCTGTTGTTTTCTTTCTTTGTGACATCCTTGTCTGGTTTTGGTATCAGGCTGATGGTGGCCTCATAGAATGAGTTTGGGGATGTTTCTCTCTCTGCTATATTTTGGAAGAGTTTGAGAAGGATAGGTGTTAGCTCTTCTCTAAGTGTTTGATAGAATTCACCTGTGAAGTCAGCTGGTCCTTGGCTTTTGTTTGCTGGAAGATATTTAATCACAGTTTCAATTTCAGTGCTTGTGATTAGTCTGTTCATATTTTCTATTTCTTCCTGATTCAGGCTTGGCAGCTGTGCTCTTCTAAGTATTTGTCTATTTCTTCCAGGTTGTCCATTTTATTTGCATAGACTTGCTTGTAGTAATCACTCATGATCTTTTGTATTTCTGCAGTGTCAGTTGTTACTTCTCCTTTTTCATGTCTAATGCTATTGATTTGAGTTTTCTCCCTTTTTTTCTTGATGAGTCTGGCTAATGGTTTATCAATTTTGTATATCTTCTCAAAGAACCAGCTTTTATTTTTATTGATCTTTGCTATCATTTCCTTCATTTCTTTTTCATTTACTTCTGATCTGATTTTTATGATTTCTTTCCTTCTACTGACTTTGGGGTTTTTTTGTTCTTCTTTCTCTAATTGCTTTAGGTGCAAGGTTAGGTTGTTTATTCGAGATATTTCCTGTTTCTTAAGGTAGGATTGTATTGCTATAAGCTTCCCTCTTAGAAAAGCTTTTGCTGCATCCCATATGTTTTGAGTTGTCATGTCTCCATTGTCATTTCTTTCTAGGTACTCTTTATTTCCTCTTTGAATTCTTCAGTGATCACTTCGTTATTAAGTAGTGTATTGCTTAGCCTCCATGTGTTTGTATTTTTTATAGATCTTTTCCTTTAATTGATATCTAGTCTCATAGAATTGTAGTCAGAAAATATCCTTGATACAATTTCAATTTTCTTAAATTTACCAGGCTTGATTTGTGACCCAAGATATGATCTATCCTGGAGAATGTACCATGATCACATGAGAAATATGTGTATTCTGTTGTTTTTGGATGGAATGTCCTTTAAATATCAATTAAATATATTTTGTTTAATGTATCATTTAAAGGTTGTGTTTCCTTACTTATTTTCATTTTGGATGGTCTATCCATTGGTGAAAGTGGGATATTAAAGTCCCCTACTATGTTTGTGTTACTGCTGATTTCCCCGTTTATAGCTGTTTGTATTTCCCTTATGTATTGAGGTGCTCCTATGTTGGGTGCATAAATACTTACAATTGTTATATCTCCTTCTTGGATCGATCCCTTGATCATTATGTACTGACCTTCTTTGTCCATTCTAAGAGTCTTTATTTTAAAGTCTATTTTGCTTGATATGAGAATTGCTACTCCACCTTTCTTTTGGTATCCATTTGCGTTGAATATCTTTTTCCATCCCCTTACTTTCAGTCTCTATGTGTCTCTAGATCTGAAGTGGTTCTCTTGTAGACAGCATATATATGGGTCTTGTTTTTGTATCCATTCAGCCAATCTGTGTCTTTTGGTGGGAGCATTTAGTCCATTTACATTTAAGGTAATTATCGATATGTATGTTCCTATTCCCATTTTCTTAAGTGTTTTGGGTTTGTTATTGTAGGTCTTCTCCTTCTCTTGTGTTTGTTGCCTAGAGAAGTTCCTTTAGCATTTGTTGTAAAGCTCATCTGGTGGTTCTGAGCTCTTTCAGTTTTTGCTTGTCTGTAAAGATTTTAATTTCTCCATTAAATCTGAATGAGATCCTTGCTGGTTAGAGCAGTCTTGGTTGCAGGATTTTCTCCTTCATCACTTAAATATGTCCTGCCAGTCCCTTCTGGCTTGCAGAGATTCTGCTGAAAGATCAGCTGTTAACCTTATGGCAATTCCCTTGTGTGTTATTTGTTGTTTTTCCCTTGCTGCTTTTAATATGTTTTCTTTGTATTTAATTTTTGACAGTTTGATTTATATGTGTCTTGGCATATTTCTCCTTGGATTTATCCTGTATGGGACTCTCTGTGCTTCCTGGACTTGATTAACTATTTCCTTTCCCATATTAGGGAAGCTTTCAACTATAATCTCTTCAAATATTTTCTCAGTCCCTTTCTTTTTCTCTTCTTCTTCTGGAACCCCTATAATTCAAAAGTTGGTGCATTTAACATTGTCCCAGAAGTCTCTGAGACTGTCCTCAGTTCTTTTCATTCTTTTTTCTTTATTCTGCTCTGCAGTAGTTATTTCCACTATTTTATCTTCCAGGTCACTTATGCATTCTTCTGCCTCAGTTATTCTGCTATTGTTCCCGTCTAGAGTATTTTTAATTTCATTTATTGTGTTGTGCATCATTGCTTGTTTCATCTTTAGTTCTTCTAGGTCCTTGTTAAATGTTTTTTGCATTTTGTTTATTCTATTTCCAAGATTTTGGATCATCTTTACTCTCATTATTCTGAATTCTTTTTCAGGTAGACTGCCTATTTCCTCTTCATTTGTTAGGTCTGGTGGGTTTTTATCTTGCTCCTTCATCTGCTGTGTGTTTGTCTGTCTTCTCATTTTGCTTATCTTACTGTGTTCGAGGTCTCCTTTTTGCAGGCTGCAGGTTCGTAGTTCCCATTGTTTTGGTGTCTGTCCCCAGTGGCTAAAGTTGGTTCTGTTGGTTGTGTAGGCTTCGTGGTGGAGGGGACTAGTGCCTGTGTTCTGGTGGATGAGGCTGGATCTTGCCTTTCTTTTGGGAAGGACCATGTCTTGTGGTGTGTTTTGGAATGTCTGTGAACTTATGATTTTAGGCAGCTTCTCTGCTAATGGGTGAAGGTTGTTTTCCTGTCTTGCTAGTTGTTTGACATAGGGTGTCCAGCACTGTACCTTGCTGGTTGTTGAGTGACACTTAGTGCTGGTGTTGAAATGGAGACCTCTGTGATATTTTCGCCATTTGATATTATGTGGAGCTGGGAGGTCTCTTGTTGACCAGTGTCCTGAAGTTGGCTCTCCCACCTCAGAGGCACAGCACTGACTCCTGGCTGTAGCATGAAGAGCCTTTCATCCACACAGCTCAGATTAAAAGGGAGGAAAAGAAGAAAGGAAGAAAGGAAGAAAGAAAGAAAGGAAGAAAGGGAGAAAGAAAGAAGAAAGGAAGGAAGGAAGAAGGAGGGAAGGAAGGAAAGAAAGAAAGAAGATAAAATAAAATAAATAATTAAAATAAAAAATAATTATTAAGAAAAAAAATCTTTTAAAGAAAAAAAGAAAACGGACTGATAGAACCCTAGTACAAATGGTGGAAGCAAAGCTATACAGACAAAATCTCACGCAGAATCATACACATACACACTCACCAAAAGAGGAAAAGGGGAAAAAATCATAAAGCTTGCTCTCAAAGCTCACCTCCTCAATTTGGGATGATTCTTTGTCTATTCATGTATTCCAGAGATGCAGGGTACATCAAGTTGATTGTGAAGCTTTAATCCGCTGCTTCTGAGGCTGCTGGGAGAGCTTTCCCTTTCTCTTCTTTGTTTGCACAGCTCCCGGGGCTCAGCTTTGGATGTGGCCCCGCCTCTGCGTGTAGGTCGCTGGAGGGCATCTCTTCTTTGCTCAGACAGGATGGGGTTAAAGGAGCAGCTGCTTCAGGGACTCTGGTTCACTCAGGCGGGGGGGAGGGAGGGGTACGGAGTTCAGGGCAAGCCTGCGTCTGCAGAGGCTGGTGTGATGTTGTACCAGTCTGAGGCGCACTGTGCTGTGTTCTTCCAGGGAAGTTGTCCCTGGATCCCGGGATCCTGGCAGTGGCAGGCTGCACAGGCTCTCTGGAAGGGGGGTGTGGATAGTGACCTGTGCTCGGACACAGACTTCTTGGTGGTGGCGGCAGCAGCCTTAGCGTCTCATGCCTGTCTCTGCAGTCCGCCCTTTTAGCCGTGGCTGGTGCCCGTCTCTAAAGCTCCTTTAAGCAGTGCTCTTAATCCCCTCTCCTCGCTCACCAGGAAACAAATAGGGAAGAAAAAGTCTCTTGCCTCTTCGGCAGGTCCAGACTTTTCCCCGGACTCCCTCCCGGCTAGCCATGGTGCACTAAACCCCTGCAGGCTGTGTTCACGTCACCAACTCCAGTCCTCTCCCTGCACTCCGACCGAAGCCCAAGCCTCAGCTCCCAGCCCCGTCGCCCCAGCGGGTGAGCAGACAACCCTATTGGGCTGGTGAGTGCTGGTCAGCACCAACCCTCTGTGCGGGAATCTCTCTGCTTTTCCCTCCACACCCCTGTGGCTGCGCTCTCCTCCACGGCTCCGAAGCTTTTCCCCTCCGCCACCCACAGTCTCCGCCCATGAAGGGGCTTCCTAGTGTGTGGAAACCTTTCCCCCTTCACAGCTCCCTCCCACTATTGCAGGTCCCGTCCCTATCCTTTTGTCTCTGTTTATTCTTTTTTCTTTTGCCTTACCCAGGTACTTGGGGACTTTCTTGACTTTTGGGAGGTCTGACGTCTTCTGCCAGTGTTCAGTAGGTGTTCTTTAGGAGTTGTTCCACGTGTAGTTGTATTTCTGGTGTATCTGTGGGGAGGAAGGTGATCTCCGCGTCTTACTCTTCCGCCATCTGCCCCTCGTCTGTTACCTCTCCTTTTTCATTTCTAATTCTATTGATATGAGTCTTCTCCCTTTTTTTCTTAATGAGTTTGGCTAATGGTTTATCAATTTTATTCATCTTCTAAAAGGACCAGCTTTTTGTTTTATTTATCTTTGCTCTCATTCCCCTCATTTCTTTTTCTTTATTTCTGAGTTGATGTTTATGATTTCTTTCCTTCTGCTAACTTTGGGGTTTCTTTGTTCTTCTTTCTCTAATTGCTTTAGGTTGAAGGTTAGGTTGCTTATTTGTGATGGTTCTTGTTTCTTGAGGTAGGCTTGTATTGCTATAAACTTCCCTCTTAGAACTGCTTTTCCTGCATCCCATAGGTTTTGTGTCATCGTGTTTTCATTGTCATTTGTTTCTAGGTATTTTTTTTATTTCTTCAGTGATCTCTTGGTTAGTTAGTAGTGTATTGTTTTGCCTCCATGTGTTTGTATTTTTTACAGTTTTTTTCCCTATAATTGATATCTAGTCTCATAGCATTGTGGTTGGAAAAGATACTTGATATTATTTCAATTTTCTTAAGTTTACAAAGGCTTGATTTTTGACCCAAGATATGATCTATCCTGGGGAATTTTCCTTGAGCACTTGAGAAGAAAGTGTATTCTGGTTTTATTTTTTTGATGGAATATCCTATAAATATCAATTAAGTCCATCTTGTTTAATGTGTCATTTGAAGCTTGTTATTCCTTATTTATTTTCATTTTGGTTGGTCTGTTCATTGGTGAAAGTGGGTTGTTTATGTCCCATAGTATGATTGTATTACTGTTGATTTTCCCTTTTATGGCTGTTAGAATTTGCCTTATGTATTGAGGTGCTCCTATTTTGGGTGCATATATACTTACTATTGCTATATCTTCTTCTTAGATTGATCCCTTGATCATTATGTAGTGTCCTTCTTTGTCTCTTGTAATAGTCTTTATTTTAAAGTCTATTTTTTCTAATATGAGAATTACTATTCCAGCTTTGTTTTGATTTTCCTTTGCATCGAAAAGCTTTTTCCATCCCCTCACTTTCAGTCTGTATGTGTCCCTAGGTCTGAAATGGGTCTCTTGTAGAGAACATATATACGGGTCTTTTTTGTATCCATTCAGCCAGTCTGTGTCTTTTGATTGGGGCATTTAATCCATTAGCATTTAAAGTAATTATTGATATGTATGTTCCTATTACCATTTTCTTAATTGTTTTGGGTTTGTTATTGTAGTTCTTTTCCTTCTCTTGTGTTTCCTACTTAGAGAAGTTCCTTTAGTATTTGTTGTAAAGCTGGTTTGGTGGTGCTGAATTCTCTTAGTTTTTGCTTGTCTTTAAAGGTTTTAATTTCTCTGTTGCATCTGAATGAGATCCTTGCTGGGTAGAGTAATCGTGGTTGTAAGATTTTCCTTTTCATCACTTTCAATATGTCCTGCCACTCCCTTCTGGCTTGCAGAGCTTCTGATGAATGATCAGCTGTTAACCTTATGGGGATTCCCTTGTATGTTGTTTGTTGCTTTTCCCTTGCTGCTTTCAATATTTTTTCTTTGTATTTAATTTTTGATAATTCGATCAATATATGTCTTAGTGTGTTTCTCCTTGGATTTATCCTGTATGGGACTCTTTTGCACTTCCTGGACTTGATTGACTCTTTCCTTTCCCATATTAGGGACGTTCTCAACTATAATCTCTCAAATATTTTCTCAGTCCCTTTGTTTTTCTCTTCTTCTTCTGGGACCCCTGTAATTCGATTGTTGGTGTGTTTAATGTTGTCCCAGAGGTCTCTGAGACTGTCCTCAATTCTTTTCATTGTTTTTTCTTTATTCTGCTCTGCAGTAGTTATTTCCACTCTTTTATCTTCCAGGTCACTTATCTGTTCTTCTGCCTCAGCTATTCTGCTATTGATTCCTTCTAAAGAATTTTTAATGTCATGTATTGTGTTGTTCATCACTGTTTGTTTTCTCTGTAGTTCTTCTAGGTCCTTATTAAACTTTTCTTGTATTTCCTCCATTCCATTTCCAAGATTCTCGGTTATCTTTACTATGATTACTCTGAATTCTTTTCCAGGTAGACTGCTTATTTCCTCTTCATTTGTTTGGTCTGGTGGGTTTTTACATTGCTCCTTCATTGTTGTGTATTTATCTGTCTTCTCATTTTCTTAACTTACTGTATTTGAGGTCTCCTTTTCTCAGGCTGCATGTTCGTAGTTCTTGTTGTTTTGGTGTCTGCCCTCAGTGGGTAAGGTTGATTCAGTGGGTTGTGTAGGCTTCCTGGTGGAGGGGACTGGTACCTGTGTTCTGGTGGATATGGCTGGATCTTGTCTTTCTGGTGGGCAGGACCATGTCTGGTGGTGTGTTTTGGAATGTCTGTGAACTTATGATTTTAGGCAGCCTCTCTGCTAGTGGGTGAAGGTTGTGTTCCTTTTTTGCTAGTTGTTTGGCATGGGGTGTCCAGCACTGGAGCTTGCTGGTCGTTGTATGGAGTTGGGTCTTAGTGTTGAGATGGAAGTCTCTGGGAGAACTCTCACTGATTGATATTATCTGGGGCCAGGAAGTCTCTGGTGGTCCAATGTCCTGAACTTGACTCTCCCTCCTCAGAGGCTCAGGCCCAACCACTCGCCTGAGCACCAAGACCCCAGGTACGTGGGGAGTTTCTTGCCTTTTGGGAAGTCTGAGTTCTTCCAGCATGCAGTAGGTGTTCTGAAGGAGGTGTTCCACATATAGGTGTATTTTTGATGTGTTTGTGGTGAAGAAGTTAATCTCCATGTCTCAGTCCTCCACCGTCTTGAAGGTCCATCCTGCATATACATTTTTGTTATAACTTTTTCTTTTCTTAACAGCTCTATTGAAATATAATTCATATGCCATAAAATTCACCCATGTAAAGTGCTCAATTCAATGACTTTCAGTGTGTCTACAGTGTTGTGTTACTAACCATCACCACATCTGATTTTACACTTTTCATCACACTCCAAAAACCTCATAGCCATCAGCAGTCATTACCCCTCCCCTCCCGAAGTCCTTGACAACCATTACAGTCTCTTATAGATTTGTTTATTCTACATATTTAATGCATGATATCATATAATATCTGGCCTCTGTGACTGGTTATTTTAATCTAGTGTGATGTTTCCATCATTTGTTCATTTTGTAGAATGTATCAGTGCTTCATTTGTTTTTATGGCTGAAAAATATTCCTTTGTATGGAATATATGTATGTATTTTGTTTACCCATTCATTAGTTGATGAGCATTTAGGTTCTTTTCACCTTTTGCCTATTATGAAAAAAACTGCAATGAACATTCACATGCCAGTCTGTGTGTGGATTTGTGTTTTTATTTCTCCTGGATATATACCTCAGTGTGAAATTTCTTGGTCATCTGTGAACTCTATGTTTAACATTTGAGTAACTGCTAAACTGTTTTCCAAAGCAGTTGTACCATTTTACATTCCCATCAGCATTGTATGAATGTTGCAGTTTCTTCTCGTCCTCTCTAACACCTATTATTGTGTGACTTCTAGTTGACGTAAAGTGTTATCTCATTGTGATGTTTATTTCCCCACTGACTAATGATGTTGAGCATCTTTTTATTTGTGTATTGGTTTTCCTTGTATCTTTGGAGAAATGTCTTTTTAGACCTTTGCCCATTTTTAAATTGAGTTATCTTTTTATTATTGACTTGTAAGATTTCTTTATATATTCCAGATAAAAGTCCCATATCAGATATATTATTTACAAATTTGTTCTCCCATTCTGTGGGCTGTTTATGTGCAAGCTCAATTTATTTAGATCCTCTTTAATTTTTTTTGACAATACTTTATAGTTTTCATTGTGCAAATTGTGTACTTCTTTTTCTAAATGTATTCCTAAGTATCTTACTTTTTTTGATGATATTGTGTGTTTCCTTAATTTCATTTTTAGACTGTTTATTGCAAGTATATGAAAATACAATTGATTTTTGTATATCGATCTTGTATCCTGCAAACTTTCTGAATTAATTCTTAATTATATTATTATAATATTTTTGTATTGTAGATTTTTCAGTGGATGATTTAGGATTATCTATGTACAAGATAATGTAGTCTGTGAAAAGAGATAGTTTTATTTCTTCCTTCCCAATCTATATTTCTTTTTCTTGCCTAGTACAATGTGGAATAGAAGTGACAAGAGTGTTCATTCTTCTCTTATTGCTGACATATTTCCTTTTAAACCACTTTATTTCTGTAAGGTCAATAGTGGTGTCCTCCTTTTCATTCCTAATATGAGTCACTTGATTCTTCTCTTTATTTCCTAGTCAGTCTAGCTATTGGCTCATCAGTAATTGTGATCTCTTTAAAAAAAAACCAAGTTTTGCATTTGTTGATTTTTATCTATTGTTTTTCTAATTCCTATTTATTTTATTTACCCTCTAATCTTTTTATTTTCCTTTCTTACACTTGCTTTGGATTTAGTTCTTCTTTTCATAGTTTAATAAAGTGGAAGATGATTTGAGATATTTCTTCTTTCATTCAGGCAATTGTAGCCATATATATTTCCTCTAAGCTTTCCTTCAGCTGTATCATATAGGTTTAGTATATTGTATTTTGTTTTCATTAATGCTAAAGTATTTTCTAATTTACCTTGTGATTTCTTCCTTGACCAATTGATTATTTAGGAGTGTGTTGGTTACTTTTCACTTATTTTTCAGTTCCCCAAATTTCCATCTGTTATTGATTTCTAATATAATTTATTTGTAGTCAGAGAACATACTTTTTGAATTCAATACTTTAAAATTTTATGGCCCAGATTATGGTCTGTCCTGGAGAATGTTCCATGTGTACTTCAGAAAAGATGTGTATTCTGCTGTTGTTGGGTGGAGTGTTCTATAAATATGTTAGGTCAAGTTTGTTAGTAGTGTTGCTTAAGTCTTCTATATCCTTGTTGATCTTCTGCTTAGCTTTTCTATCCATTATTGAAAGTGGTTGTACTGAGTTGAAGAGTGTTCCTCCAAAATTCATATCCATCCAAAACCTGTGAATATGTCTTTATTTGGAAATAACATCTTTGTAAATATAATCAAGTTAAGATGAGATCATACTGGATTAGTGTGGGTTCTAAATCCAATATGACTGATGTCCTTATAAGACAGACATTTGGACACAGAGACACAGGCACACAGAGGAGAAGATCATGTGAAGATGGAGGCAGAATTGGACAGATGCATCTACAAGCCAAAGGATGTCAAGGATTGCTGGCAATCACCAGAAGCGAGGAGAGAGGCAAGGAAGAGGTTCTCTCTCAAAGCCTCCAGAAGGAACCAAACCTATAAACACCTTGATTTCTAATTTCTAGTCTCCAAAACTGTGAGAGAATACATTTTCATTGTTCTAAGACACCAAGTTTGTGGTATTTTATTACAGCAGCTTTAGGAAACTAATACAATGGGTGCTGAAGTCCCAAGTATTATTGTTGATGTATCCATTTCTCTCTTCAATTCTGTCAGTTTTTGTTTCATGCATTTTGGAGCTCTATTATTACATGCATATGTTTATGATAGTAACAGCTGTTGCTTTAACATCTATTTGGTTTGATATTATTATAGCCACATCAGCTCTCTTATGGTTGCTGTTTTCGTGGTATATACTTTTCTATCTTTTTGCTTTCAATCTATTTATGTCTTTGAATATACAGTGTGTTTCCTGTAGACAACATATAGTAGGATCTTGGTGTTTTTTATCCTTGACAATCAATGCATTTTATTTGGAATGTTTAATCCATCCACATTTAAGATTATTATTGATATGGTTGAATTCATTTCTACCATTTTACTTTTCGTTGTTTATATGTCTTGTGTCTTTGCACTTTAAATACGTCTTACTCTTTCTTGTCTCTATTGTTTCTGTTAAGGAGTCAGCTGTTAATCTTATTGGAGGTCCCTTGTGTGAAATGGGTTATTTTCCTCTTGTTCTTTTCAAGCTTTTTACTTTGTCTTTGTTTTAAAAAAATTCACGACTGTGTCTCTTGTTGAAGATCTTCTTGAATTTATCCTACTTCAGTTCATAAAAGTTTTAAGATATGTAGAATAATGTTTTCATCAATTTAGGAAGTTTTCCACCATTATTTCTTTAAAAAAATATAGATACTTAATGGTATCCCACATATCTCTGTGTCTCTGTTCATTTTTCATTCCTTTTACTCTCTGTTCTTCAGATTTCATAATCTCTATTGATCTATCTTCAAGGTAACTGATTCTTTTGCCAGCTCAAGTCTACTCTCAAGGGCCTTTAGTGAATTTTTCATCTTGATTATTTTATGTTTCAATTTCAAATTTCCATTTCATTCCATTTTATAATTTTTAAATGATATTCTCTATCTTATATTCTCTATCATTTTCATCATACTTTCCTTTAATTATTTAAGCCTGGTTTCCTTTTTTATTTTACTGTTTTTATTGAAATATATTTGATTTACAATGTTGTGTTAGTTTCAGGTGCACAGCAAAGTGAAAAAGAATATATATATATATATATATATATATATATATATATATATATATATATAATGGACATTAGGTTTTTTCCGTGTCTTAGCTATTGTGAATATATATATATATATATATATATATATATATATATATATATATATATATATTCTTTTTTTAGACTCTTTTCCATTATAGGTTACCACAGGATATTGTGTAGAGTTCCCTGTGCTGTACAGAAGGTCCTTGTTGGTTATCTATTTTATATATAGTAGTTTGTATCTGTTAATCCCAAACTCCTAATTTATCCCTCCCCCATTTCCCCTTTGGTAACCATAAGTTTGTTTTCTATATCTATGAGTATATTTCTGTTTTGAAAATAAGTTCATTTGTATCAATTTCTTAGATTCCACATATAAGCGATATCATGTGATATTTGTTTTTCTCTGACTTACTTCACTTAGCATGATAATCCCTAGGTCCATCCATGTTGCTGCAAATGGCATTATTTCATTCTTTTTTACAGCTGAGTAGTATTCCATTGTATATATGTAACACATCTTTTTTATCCATTCATATGTCAGTGGACATTTAGGTTTTTTTCCATGTCTTGGCTATTGTGAATAGTGCTGCTATGAACATTGGGGTTTGTGTATCTTTCCAAATTATGGTTTTCTCTAGATATATGCCCAGGAATGGGATTGCAGGATTATATGATAATTCTATTTTTAGATTTTTTAAGGAACTTCCATACCTTTCTCCATAGTGGCTGCACCAATTTACATTCCCACCAACAGTTTAGGAGAGTTGCTTTTTTCTCCACACCCTCTCCAGCATTATTATTTGTAGATTTTCTGATGGTGGCCATTCTGGCTGGGGTGAGGTGATACCTCATTGTGGTTTTGATTTACATCTCTCTAATAATTAGTAATGTTAAGCATCTTTTCATATGCCTGTTGACCATGTGTATGTCTTCTTTGGAGAACTGTCTATATCATGCCCATTTTTCAGTTGGGTTGTTTGTTTGTTTGATATTGAACTGTATAAGTTGTTTGTGTACTTTAAAATAATCCTTTGTCAGTCACATCATTGGCAAATATTTTCTCCCATTCTATAGGTTGTCTTTTTATTTTGTTTATGGTTTCCTTTTCTGTGTAATAGCTTTTAGATTTAATTATGTCCCATTTGTTTATTTTTGTTTTTATTTCTATGACTCTAGGAGATGGATCCAAAAAAATATTGCTGCAACTTGTGTCAAAGAGGGTTCTACCTATGTTTTCCTCTAGGAGTTTTATGGTTTCTGGTCTTACCTACAGGTCTTGAACCTATTTTGGGTTTATTTTTGTATATGGTATTAGAGAATGTTCTAATTTCATTCTTTTACATGTAGCTGTCCAGTTTTCCCAGAACCACTTGTTGAAGAGATTGTCTTTTCTCCATTGTATATTCTTGCCTCCTCTTGTAGATTAATTGACCATAAGTATATGGCTTTATTTTTGGACTCTATTCTGTTCCATTGATGTGTATTTCTGTTTATGTGTCAGTACCATATGGTCTTGATTACCGTAGCTTTGTAGTTTAGTCTGAAGTCATGGAGCCTGATTCCTCCAGCACCATTTTTCTTTCTCAAGGTAACTTTAGTTATTCAGGGTCTTTTGTGTTTCCATATAAATGTAAAAAATTTTTGTTCTAGTTCTGTGAAAAATGCCATTGGTAATTTGATAGGGATTGCATTGAATTTATATGTGTCCTTGGGTAGTACGGTCATTGTAACAATACTGATTCTTTCAATCCAAAAACATTGTATATCTTTCCATCTGTTTGTGTCATCTTCAATTTCTTTCATCAGTGTCTTTTGCCTCCTAAGGTAGGTTTTTCCTAGTTCTTTTATTCTTTTTTGATGTGATGGTAAATGGGATTGTTCCATTAATTTCTCTTTCTCCTATTTTGTAGAAATGCAGCAGACTTCTCTCTATTAATTTTGAATCCTGCAACTTTACTGAATTCGTAGACGAGGTCTAGTAGTTTTCTGGTAGTGTCTTTAGGATTTTCTATGTATAGTATCATGTCCTCTGCAAACAGTGACAGTTTTACTTCTTCTTTTACAATTTGGATTTTTAAATTTCTTTTTATTCTCTGATTGCTGTGGTTAGGACTTCCAAAACTATGTTGAATAAAAGTGGTGAGAGTGGTCATCCTTGCCTTGTTCTTGATCTGAGAGGAATTGCTTTCAGTTTTTCACCATTGAGTATGATGTTAGCTGTGGGTTTGTCATATATGGCCTTTATTTTGTTGAGGTGTATCCCCTCTATGCCCACTTTTTGAAGAGTTTTTTTTTTATCATAAATGGATGTTGAATTTTTCAAAAGCTTTCTCTGCATCTACTGAGATGAGCATAAGATTTTTATTCTTCAATTTGTTAATGTAGTGTATCACATTAATTCATTTGCAGATATTGAAAAATCTATACATTCCTGGGATAAATCCCACTTGATCATGGTGTATGATCCTTTTACTGCATTGCTGGATTCAGTTTGCTAGTATTTTGTTGAGGATTTTTGCATCTATGTTCATTGGTGATATTGGACTGTGATATCTTTTTTCTGGTTTTGATATCAGGGTGATGGTGGTCTCATAGAATGAGTATAGAAGTGTTCCTTCCTCTGCAATTTTTTGAATAACTTCAGAAGGATAAGTATTAGCTCTTCTCTAAATGTTTGGTACAATACACCTGTGAAGCCATCTGGTCCTGAACTTTTGTTTGTTGGGAATTTTTAAATTACTGATTTAATTTCAGTCCTGGTAATTGGTCTGTTAATATCTTCTATTTCTTTCTGTTTCAGTCTGGAACCAGGCAGTTAATATTGAGTGCTTTTGTGTATGTTTAGATGAACGTTTCCTATTTCTTTGCATGTCTAATAATTTTTTGTTGAAAACTGAACATTTTAGATAATATATTGTATTGATTCTGTATACTGATCTCTCCCACAAGGGTTGTTGGTGTTGACTTGGCTGTTTGCTTATTTGTTTAGTGACTTGGCTGAACTAACTCTGAAAAGTCTGGGGAAGATAGCAGCTGCCACTCACCTGACATGCCCACTGTAGCAGCTCTCCTATGACACAAAACTATGTGGGAAAGGGGACTCATTCTTCACCAGATGACCCACTGGGATCCTCCCTACGTGGTGGAAGTTGAAGGTGGGAAGATAGGCACTGTGTGGATGCCACCACCTACTGGATGTTGACCTTCTGTACCACAGAGCTGTGGAAAATGGAATCTTCTATTGTTCACCAGCTGTGAAAACTACCCAGAATATCTCTTACATCCCAGGAATCTGGGGGAGGTAGGAAGTTCTATTCTGTTGCCAAGCTCTCTTAAATAGCTCTTCTACAAGGTAGAACTGTGGAGGGACAGGTGAAGTCCCTAGCTCAAATGCCACTGCCTCCAACTTTTCCTGCAGTGTTCCATAGATTTTGTTGATTTTGTGCTCCTCAATTTTTTGTAAGACTTTGGTCATTCTTCAGAGATTATAAATGATTGTCTTTACTAATTTTGAGTGATTTAAGATACATCTCTCCAGGATATAGTTTTCCCCAAGCTTCTCATGCCACCATTCTTGAAGTCCCATCTCTGCATATACTTTTCAAAAGTAGAACATTATTGAAAACCTTCAGTGGCTAAAATATGTCATTACTAGAGGAGTTAAAGGTAAGCTACATTACTCTTGGGTATGTGAAAAGTGAATATAATCTGAGTTAAAGGGAGAAGATATGTCTGTTTGACTTATTTTCCCACCTCAAGTTTTGAACAGAAGTCCATGTCATATATTGAATAAATAACATGTTAGCAGAATGGCTCTAAACTTTCCAACATTTGGGATGTTGCTATATCTTTTAGCAAACATCAGACTCTTAGATGCAAGAATTCTTCATCATTTATGAGATTTTATCTACAAATTCCAAATGTTTATTTTTTTTAAATATTAAAATTGTATATATGTAAGGTGTACAAAATAATGATTTGATATACATAGTGAAATAATTACTACAGTGAAGCTAGCTAACAAGGGTAGAAAAGTAGGGGAAATGGGGAGATGTTGGTCAAAGGTAAAAGAAAGTTACATTTATGTAGGATGAATAAATCTAGATACCTAATGTACAGCATGATGATTATAGTTAATACTGTATTGAATACTGGAAATTTGCTAAGAGAGTAGATTTAAGATGCTCTCACCACATAAATCTGTCAATAGTTACTTATCATATATTGCTTCAGGTGGCTGCTTCAGGTTTATTTATTGATAAACACTTGTTCACTAAGATGATGCTCAGGCTGATTTTTTTCACCTCAAATGTAGACCATCCCTTAATTTCCAACAAATACAAGGATTTAGCTTTAACTAAACGTTACTAGAAACTTGGAGGTAACAGAAGGATAATACTATATAGAAAAAGAGAACATAAAACTGAATGTCAAATATCAATAAACCCTTTCACAGAAGGCCTGCAGTCGGCCATCTGTTTTCTAGCTCTTTGTCAGCTGTCATGTGCCCTTTCACTAACAAGAGTTCCTTTTGACCAGTCTTCTCTCCTATGTCTTGAAGCCCAAATTTCCCTAACTACAGAAAAAGATGGAGTTGTCTTTACAGTCCAAGGTCTATCTCATCTCCTTCCACAGGATGATTGAGAGTGGTAATATACATTTTCTTCAATGGTCCTCCCCTCTTTATCCAAGCAAATCTATAAAAAGAGTCAATTCTTAAATAATACTATGTACAAGATACAGACAGGTTAGATCTGACTGTGCAACACCAAACAGCCCAGTGCCTTTATAGAATTTTCTTCAACATCAGGTGAAAATAATAGATCTTTCACACTCCTTATGCCAGGATCAGGTCTGGTATTTGTATTTCTTTTTAGCAAATAAATGGGGAAAATATATCCCACTTCCAAAGGAAAAAAATAAGTGGGATAAAAGATATCCCACTTCCTAAGGAAAAAATAACTCAAATATGCAGCCCTAGCTAAATATATATTTAGAAAAGAAAATATAAACTCTCCAAGGAGAACAGTCTCCTAAAAATAAAACCAATTTACAATACTAAATAGAATAGCCATCTGAGTGTCTGGATTTGGTTTCATTTCATAGTCCAGCGTTCCTCAAGAAAAATGAGAAGGCATTTGCCTTACATCTGTCTGACTAAAAATATTCAATAAAGGAATCCCCCTCCCAGAAGAAAGGATAATTCCAATTTCCCCAAAAAGTTCCAATTTCCCCCCAAATGCAGAAAACTTTTTTTTTTTTTGTGGTATGCTGGCCTCTCACTATTGTGGCCTCTCCCGTCGTGGAGCACAACCTCCGGACGCGCAGGCTCAGCGGCCTTGGCTCACAGGCCCAGCCATTCCGCGGCATGTGGGATCCTCCCAGACCGGGACACGAACCCGTGTCCCCTGCATCGGCAGGCGGACTCTCAACCACTGCGCCACCAGGGAAGCCCAGAAAACATTTTTATTCACCCAAATTGGATACAACTCAACCAAGTGTTTGTCAACAAATAAATAAAGAAGATGTGATATATATAATGGAATAATACTCAGCCATAAAAAATTCTGAAATTCTGCCGTTTGCAGTAATGTGCATAGACCTAGAGATTATGATGCTTAGTGAAATAAGTCAGACATAGAAAGACAAATACTGTACAATATCACTTATATGTGGAATCTAAAATATAATACAAATGAATGTATATACAAAACAGAAACAGACACACAGATATAGAAAACAAACTCGTGGTTACCAAAGGGGAGAAGAAAGGGTGAGGGACAAATTAGGGGTATAGGTTTAACAGATAAAACTTCTATGTATAAAATAGATAAGCACCAAGGATATACTGCATACCATAGGAAATTAGAGCCATTATCTTGTAATAAGTTATGATGGAGTATAGTCTGCAAAAAATACTGAATCACTATGCTGTACACCTGAACACAACATAACATTGTAAATCAACTATACTTCAATAAAAAAGAAACAAAATAAACCAAAAAACTTAAGAAACATATATGAGATGAATGACTTTATTTTGTCCAGTGGGAGGAAGGAACTTTAACTGGAGGAAGGAATTAAAGAGGAGGAAGTCATTCAGGTGATCTGATTCTTGCCAGTTCTGTATTTCTGGTCAACTTTGGATACCTTTGAAAAAAAAAAAAAAAACAGAAACTGGGTATCTTACACTCTAGAAATTTATAAACAAAAATTATATTTGTCTCATTACTACCCTTTAATTATGTTACAAAGGCTCCTTAAATTACCTTCCCCTGCTTCCTGACTTTTTAAATAGTTTTGTGCTTTTAATCAAGAGGAAGAGTGAATCTTACTATAAGTATTTAACTAACACTGATAAATATGTGTACTTTGTTCACATATTTCTCTACCTACATTTTTACGTTATATCATAAATTTGGGAATTAAAACAAGTAAAAACTATTCTCAATATGATTTTATCTTCACCTAGTTTTTCCTGCTTTCTAAGAGTCCCTAGTATAGTGTGTGCTTTTTGAATAGAAACCAATTAATAGAATTTATATTTGCTGTTGAAACAATAACCAAGACTTTCAAAAGATACTTCAGGCTAGGAGTTCCAGTGCTATTAAATAGGAGTGGTGAGAGTGGGCACTGTTGTCTTGTTCCTGATCTTAGAGGAAAAGCTTTCTATTTTTGACCACTGAGTATGATGTTATCTGTACCTTTGTTATATATGGCCTTTATTGTATTGAGTTAGGTTCCTTCCACATTCAATTTGTTGAGAGTTTTTATCACGAAAAGATGTTGTATTTTGTTAAATGCTTTTCCCCCATCTATTGAAGTAATCATATTTTTGATTGTTTCATTCTATTAATATGGTATAACACATTTATTGATTTGCATATATTGAACCATCCTTGCATCTCAGAGATAAATCCCACTTCGCCATGCCCTATGATCCTTTTATTGTCCTGTTCAATTCAGTTTGCTAGTGTTATGTTGAGAATTTTTGCATCTATATTCATCAGAGGTATTGGCCTGTTGTTTTCTTTTCTTGTAGTGTCCTTATGTGGCTTTGGTATCAGGGTAATACTTGCCTTGTAAAATGTGTTTGGGAGTACTCCCTCCTCTTTTATTTTGTGGAAGAGTTTGAGAAGTATTGACATTAATTAAAGAATTCTTCGTTATATGTTTGTTAGAATTCACCAGTGAAACCATCTTGTCCTAGGCTTTTCTGTGGTGGGAGTTTTGATAACTGATTCAGTCTCCTTACTTGTTACTGATCTGTTCAGATTTTCTATTTCTTCATGGTTTACTCTTGGTAAGTTGTATGTTTCTAGGGATTTGTACATTTCTTCTAAGTCATCCAACTTGTTGGTGTATAATTGTTCATAGAAGTCTCTTATGATCTTTTATATTTCCAGAGTATCAGTTGTAATGTCTCATTCTTCATTCTGATTTTATTTACTTCAGTCTTCTCTCTTTGTTTCTTAATTAACCTAGCTAAATGTTTGTCGATTTTATTTATCTTTTCAACAATCAACTTTTAGTTTCATTTGTCTTTTCTAATGCTTTCTGGTCTCTATTTCATTTTGTTCTGCTTTACTTTATACTGCTAACTTTGGGTTTAGTTATTTCTTTTTTTTTCTAGTTTCTTGAAGTGTAAAGTTATGTTGTTTTTTTGAGACCTTTCTCTTTCTTTAATGTAGACATTCATCACTATTAACATCCCTCTTAGAACTCCTTTTGCTGCATTCCATAAGTTTTAATATGTTGTGTTATTAATTTTCATTTGTTTCAATATAATTTTTATTTGCTTTTTGACTTCTTTGACCCACTATTTGTTCAGGAGTGTGTAGTTAAATTTCCACATATTTGTGAATTTACTAGCTTTCCACCTATTATTGATTTCTAGTTTCCTACCATTGTGGTTAGAAAAGATATTTGATATGATTTAAATCTTCTTCAATTTGTTAAGACTTGTTTTGTGGATAATGCTCCGTGTGCACTTGAGGTGAATGTATATTCTGCTGCTGTTGGATCAAATATTCTGTGTATGTCTGTTAGATCCATTTGGTAAAGTATAGTTCAAGTCCAATGTTCCCTAACTGATTTTCTGTCTGGATGATCTATTCATTGTTGAAAGTGGGTATTGATGTCTCCTATTATTCTTGTACTGTTATCTATTTCTCCCTTCAAATCTCTTAGTATTTGCTTAATATATTTAGCTGCTCTACTGTTTGGGGTACATATACTTACAATTGTCATATCTTCTTGATGAATTGACCTCTCAATTATTATATAATGATTTTCTTTGTCTCTTATTACCATTTTTGGCTTAAAGTTTATTTTGTCTGGTATAATTATAGCTACTCCTGCTTTCTTTTGGTTTCCATTTGCATGAAATATCTTTTCCATCTCTTCACTTTGGGCTTTTATGTGTCCTTAATGCTGAAATCTCTTATATTCAGCATATAGTTGGGTCCTGGTTTTTTTTGTTTTTGATTTTTATCTATTTAGTCACTCTGTGCCTTTTGGCTGGATAATTTAATCTATCTCGTTTAGAGTAATTATTGATAGGAAAGGAGTTGCTAATGCTGTCTTATTAATTGTTTTCTGGCTGTTTTGTTGTTTCCTTGTCTTTTCTTCCTCTCTTGCTGGCTTCCTCTGTGAATGATGATTTTCCATAGTAGTATGCTTTAATTCTCTTCTTTTCATCTTTTGGGTATCTACCATAAGTTTTTGCTCTTTGTTTACCATGTGGCTTACATAAAGCATCTTTTCGGGATAACAATCTATTTTACATGTATTACAACTTTACTTCTATCACATATAAAATCTTTACCATTTTACTCCCTCTCCTTTTTATGTTTTTGATATCTCAGTATACCTCTTTGTATATTGTATACTCATTAACAAATTATTGTGGCTATAGTTAATTTTTAAAATTTATTTATTTTTGGCGTGTTGGGTCTTCATTGTTGTGCAATGGCTTTTTCTAGTTTCAGTGAGGGGGTTCTACTCTTTGTTGTGGTGTGCAGGTTTCTCATTGCAGTGGCTTCTCTTGTTGCAGAGCATGGGCTCTGGGGCATGCAGGCTTCAGTAGTTGTGGCACACGGGCTTAGTTGCTCTGTAGCACGTGGAATCTTCCTGGACCAGGGCTTGAACCCGTGTCCCCTGCACTGACAGGTGGATTCTTAGTCACTGCACCACCAGGGAAGCCTATAGTTAATTTTTAATGCTTCAGTTCTTTAACCTTTATAGTCATGTTAAGTGGTTAACACACCACTATATTCTAGTATTAATGTATTCTGGATATGTCTATATACTTAATTTTACCAGTGTTATATATTTTAATATGTCTTCATGTTAATAAACAGAAAACCTTTGTTTCAACTTAAATAATTCCTTTCAACTTTTTTGCAATGTAGGTCAAGGTGAACTCCCTCAGCTTTTCTTTGTCTGGGAAAGTCTTTATCTTGCCTTTCCTCTCTGATGGACAACTTTGCTCAGTATAGTATTCTTGGCTGACCTTTTTTTTCTTTCAGCACTTTCAATATATCATCCCACTTTCTCCTGGCCCACAAGTTTTCTGTTGAGAAATCTTCTCATAGCCTCATCAGGGTCCCCTTGTATGTGATTTATCTTTTTTCTTTTTTTTAAATTTTCTCTTTATCTTTGATTTTAAGCAGTTTTAATAGAATGTGTCAGATAATTTTGGATTAAAATTTTGGCATGACTTGCCATCTTCATGAACTTGAATGTCCAAATTGTTCCCCAGATTTGGGAAGTTCTCAGACATTATTTCTTTAAATAAACTTTCTGCCTTCTTCACCCTCTCTCTCTTCTCCTTCTGAGAATCAATTAATTTGAAGATTGTTTCTTTTTATGGTATCCCATAATTCACATAGGCTTTCTTCACTCTTTTTCATTCTTTTCTCTTTGTTCTCTTCTGGGTAATTTCACACGTCCTGTCTTCTACTTCATAGATTCTTTCTTCAGCTTGATCCATTCTCAATGTTGATGCTAGTTATTGTATTTTTCATATCATTCATTATATTCTTTATCTCCAGAATTTCAGATTTTTAATGATTTATATCTCTTTCTGAAACTTCTTATTTTCTTCATGTATAGTTATTCTGATTTTTTGAATTGCCTTTCTCTATTTCTTGTAGCTCATTGAGCTTGCTTAGGAGAGCTATTTTAATTTTTTCATTGAGTAAATCATAAATCTCTATATCTTTGGTTTTTGTTAATAGCAAATTATTGTGTTCTTTTGGTGGTATCATGTTTACTTGATTTTTTTATCTTCCTTGAGTTCTTTCCCTGCTGTCTTTGCATTTGAAGTAGAAGTCACCTCCTCCAGTCTTTACTGACTGACTTCAAGAGAGAAATACCTTTTTTCAGCTCTGCTAGGGATTCTCAGGCTTTCTTAGACCTTTTCTATTTATACATTTGCTCCACACACTTTGCTCCCACTTGCAGCAGAATTCTTAAGCTTGTATGTATCCTTTCGATCCTACAAAGCCAGCCAAAGTGCTCACAACCTCCTTTTAGCTGTACTGAGGATGGTGCTAAATGCTCAAGCTTGTGGTCTCCCCCAGGCTCAGAGATTTGGGCTGAATTTCTGCATGTACTCTCTGCCCATCTACAAAAACTCACTCTCACTGATGTGGGACCATGCACAGGGAGCTTGCCATGGTTGTAAAATGTGTGGGTGAGACACATGTAACTCTGATGGTGTCAATGGGCCAGTTAGCAGGACCACAAGTGAGGCATCCCCAAGTCACTCATGGGATGACTCCCAAAGGAGTCCATGATGTGTTTAGTAAGAATCAGTGTCCCTTTGAAATGTTGCATTCTGAACCCTGACTGCTCTTCTCCCAACCACTCAATACCCCCAGTCATGCAGTCCATAACTTAGTATTTTGGATGGGGCATGAGAGGAATGGACTTTTTTGACAGGACTCCATATAGCTGGGGAAGCCAGGCACCCACTCACGTGCTCTCACATTTTCCTGCAGGAGAAATCATAGACTGAGAATGGCTCTCTTGGCACTGAGATGTATTGCCTTGGGGGAGAGGTAATATAAATAATATAACTGTTTCTCTTACCCTCTCCAGTGCACCCTATCTCTGATTTTTTCATGCCTATGGTGTGTTTTAACTTCTCTGCTAGATTCCTGGACTTCCACAAAAGCTACAAAGCTACATAATATTGGCATCTGAGTGGGGTTCAGATTACCACATTTTCTAGTGTGAATCTCCCATGGATAATGTGTCAGACTAAAGCAAATATTTGTTCCCCTTGGAAGAAATACTGGGCAGTGACTAAACAAATGAGCAACTTGATTCAAAACCCTAAGGACCAGATTTCAAGCTATTCTATTAAAAATTTTAAAACTTTCAATTCCCTACTCATATGAAGTTTTTTCAAGTGACACATAGTCCAGTGCTCTATAAAGTCCACTTTAAATGACCAAAGGCATGAAGTTGTTACCACTTCTAACAAGAGGCTAATAGATCTCCTGACTGGGGCATTATTCCTAATATCCATTCTAAATGTGTCTGACAGGAGAAAAAGACATGGTAACTTTGAATAAGTGTAGCTATTTCCTTTTTAAGTCATAATGAATTTGCTTTAAAAATGTTATATTAGAAAGGATGGAAGCTGGATAGCAGTGGTTAAGAGCTGTAAGCAGCTCTTAGAATCTCAGCTCTGCCACTTACCAGTTGTGAAAACTTGGGCAAGTACCTTAACTTCTCTAAGCATCATTTTTCTCAACTGTAAGTGGAAACAAAAACTACAACAACAGTAACAAACATGTCACATAGTTTGAAGATGTTCATTGTGAGAATTAAACAAGAAAACAGAAGTCATTACCAGTATAGTGCCTGGCATAAGCATTAAATAAATGGTAGTTATTTTTTTGTAGCAGGATCAAATTCTGAGATAACTAAGGTTTTGCTTTCCTGAATTTTTCTGCTTCTATGAGACCCTCCACCTACTGAATTGTTGGTTTTCAAAGCATCTGGAGACATGTTTCACCAAAAAGAATGAGAATACAAAGGAACCCAAAGAGAAAAAGTCATCTCAGTTTCTAAATAGATTTTTTTAAACTCTTCAAAGAGATAATAGCTTTTAAAGTCAAGGCACTTTTGAATCACAAAAGCTAAGCTTTCTGAGAAGGAAGAGTTATTTATTTTGTTTGTTTTAGTTTCAAAAGCTTGATTTTGAATCAAGAACCTAAGGGCTTTTGCAGCCTAAAGGACTGCTGTAAAACTTTTTTCTAAAGTATGTGTTTATACAATAATATACTAAAGTATATAGCTATGGTTCTCACAGTGTGGTCCCTGGACCAGCAGTATCAGCATCACCTGGGGGCTTGTTAGAAGTACAAAACCTTGGGCCCCAACCCAGACCTACTGAATCAGAAACTCTGTGGTGAGACCCAGCACTGTGTTTTAAGAAGCCCTCCAAGTGATTCATATGCATGCTCAAGTTGGAGATACACTGGCATATAGTATTAACATAGATAAAGAAAGCCTACATGATGAATTTAGAACTAGCTTTCTCACTCAAAATGAACCAAAGCCAACTGGCAAGGAGCAAAGAGAGAATTGGGCTGCTGTAATAAATTACCACACACTGTGTGGCTTAAACAATAGAAATTCCTTTCCTCACAGTTCTAGAAGCTGGAAAGTCTAAAATCAAGGTTCCAGTAAGGTTTGGTTTCTAGTGAGGACTCTCTTCCTGATTTGTAGACAGCTGTGCTGTTCTCACATGGTCTTCCTCTAATTGCAAGGGAGGGGAGAGAGTGAGCTCTCTGGTATCTCTTCTTATAGGGAAAATAATTCTATTGGATCAGGGCCTCAGCATCATGCCTTCATTTAACCTTAATTGTCTCCATAAAAGTCCTATCTATCTCCAAATAAAATCACATTAAGGGTTAGGGCTTCAACAGATGAATTGGGGGTGGGGACACAAACATTCAGTCCATAACAGGAGATTAACAAACTAATGATTAACAAGTTAATCTTTGGTCTGGACAATAGGTTATCTGCCCTATGTTGCCCTTCTGTGTTGAAACCTGGCTGTGGGTGTTGGTGGAGGTAGTGGAGTAAAAAGGAAACCAAAATACATTTAGGGGATCAGAGGACTCAGATCAGAGAAGACCTGTGTCTTTCTTCACAAGATGTAACCCAGGGGGACTTCAAGTCTTGTAGAGAGGTCTTAGGTCTAGTGTGGGTTTGGATCATTAGAGTAATGGTGATTGTAAAGTATCTATGTAGATGGGCCTAAAGACTATCAAATGACAAAAGTAAAACAATTTAGTAACGAGTTTGATATCCTTTATTCAAGGGAAAACAGTCCATGGATTGGAGGAGTACAGTGCCTCACAAACAGTGGAGCACTGTTCCTGATGGATTGGGCGTAAGAGCAATTTTACAGAACAACAGGAGAGGAAACTTGGAAACAGGGCATGATTGACTATGGGGCTGGCGATTTCCTTATAAGGCTAGCAGGTCCTAATATCTAGGGTAAGCTAGTTAAAGCTGAATTAGATGATTGTGATTGGTGTATGTTCCTTGACAAGTGTTTCCCATATGTAGGTTGACTAGGATTTATATTTGTGATGTGGGCCAGGCCACTGGGGCAGCCTCCATTTTGCAGGTCTCAATATACAAATCAACTTTATCAGGACAAAGTCCTTTTTCCTCCTGCAAGCAGAGAGAGAGAAATCGAGAGTTCATATGTCCTTTCCATCCAACACATATACTCAAGGTATACATGAGACCCAAGAGGATGCCATTGAACTTGAAGGGGCCTCACAATTGGGAAGAGAAGGATGCAGAGTAAAGGGCCTGCCAGCAAGAGAAACAAAGAGGACTAACCCCTTAAATTTCTCAATGGAATCCAGAATTGCAGAGACATCCACAGAGAACCAGACACTCTCCCCCAAATGATATGTAAGTTCTACCACCTCTAGAACTTATAATATCTCAAGGAAAATTGGATAAGGAGGAGGGACAGAATCTTTAACTGACCACACTTAAATCGAAAGAGCTGGGTATTGACTAGGTTCATTTTATTTATTTATTTAGCTAATAAGAAGGAGAGCTCAGAGTCATAAAAATGAGTTGTAGCAAACAAAAGAGGGTATACTTTTTACACACCTGAATTTATGGCTGAAAATCATCAACTGGTGGATTATTATTATTGCTACTAATAGTACTAGCAGCAGCAAGAGTAGTCCCCTCAACATAAAGGTGAAAATTACTGGGCTTCACATGAAACTGAAATAGAAGCCACATGAATATACAATGGCATATCATTGCTAATTTTTGTGAAGAGAATAACACAATTTGAACGTGCAATTACAAAAATTTTCTCTCAGTTTTGCTTCCATCTAGGATGTTATCAGGAATTTCAGTTTTACACTTCATTTTTTAGGTTGTCAGGTACTACCAGGTGCATATACCTGACATTACAAACACATTTATGATTAGCTATTCATATTTGTGTATGTATACATACACATATAAACAAGTTATGTAAGTTAATAAAACAGTCATATAGTACAATTTCTAAGCAATGTCTTGTCACTAATAACAATAAGTGAGTTTTCCAACAATATTATAAAATCCATCTACATTCTTTAGTCTTGTCCAGTCTCCTTCCAAGGCCTTCTGAAACTTACCAAGCCTTTGCAACTTTGGAAATAAAGTCATCTTGGACCTCACCTTAGGCCACAGTTCCAAGCCACTACAGACTCGATTGGCCTCTACCATCTATACCTTATTGGCAAACCAACCATCAAAATGGAAGGGGAAATTCTATTTGCATACTGGACTTTCGTATTAGGAACCAATTCTTTTTTTTTTTTTTTTTTTTTTTTTTTTTTGCAGTACGCGGGCCTCTCACTGTTGTGGCCTCTCCCGTTGCGGAGCACAGGCTCCAGATGTGCAGGCTCAGCGGCCATGGCTCACGGGCCCAGCCGCTCTGCGGCATGTGGGATCTTCCCGGACTGGGGCATGAACCCGCGTCCCCTGCATCAGCAGGTGGACTCTCAACCACTGTGCCACCAGGGAAACCCTTGGAACCAATTCTTAATAATTTTTATTTGGGAATTAATTCATACTTAAAGGTAAGCAAAGAATAAAACAAAGAACACCTGGACACTCTTTACTCAGATGTATCTATTGCTGATATTTTACCTCTTTTGCTTTGTATTTGTGTTCTCTCTCAATAGACAGAGAGAGCGAGAGAGAGAGAGAGAGACAGAGAGAGAATAGATAGATATTGATATACATATAGATAATTTCATAATATTTTAAAAACTATTCAGGGGTAAGTTATATTCATCATGGTTCTAAAAATATAATTACATACTTCTATCTAATGTATCTTTCATATTCCAATGTTGTCAATTGACCCAAAAGTATCCTTTATAGCATTGCTCTCCTCCAACTGAGGATCTAGTCTAGCATGTGGTATCACGTACAGTTGTCATATCTTGTTAGGCTTCTTTAATCTGGAATGGTTCCACAGCCTTTCTTTGACCTTTGCTCATCGAGTTAAGTAAGGTGTTGCCTGATTTCTCCCTGGTATAATTACTGGGTTTTTTTTCTCCTTTGCAACTAGTAAGCAGTCTGTGAGGAGTCACTTTAAGATCATGCAAATATCCTACTCCTCATCATAATTTCTGTCAAGATCCAGCCTCCATTGATGATTCTTGCATAATCCAAACTTTACTATGATTGATGTAAAATGATTTTTCAACTGCAGTACTCCCTCTTACACTTACCAGCTAACCCTCAGAATTCTAGTTTAAGAAAGAGCCCTTATCCCATTTTAATTTATATATTTATCTATTTTTATCAGTGTAGACTCATGAATTTTTATTTTTATTAATGGTTTACTTAATTATTTTGGTGCTCATATTGTCTCAGATTTGGCCAGTGGAAGCCTTTTCAAGCATCCTTGCAATGTAGTCCTGATAAAATAAAAATATCAATATTATATTTTTGGTATAACAAGATGTTCCAGGTTTATCTTGTGTCTACCCTATCCTAGCCTTGGAATTAGGCATTTCTCCAAATATCTTTCAGAACAGTTTTTTGTTGCTGTAGTTGTTGTATTACATGTTTTGAGAAAGTTAATGTCTCAGGATTTAGTGATTATATTGTCAATCTGTTTTTCTCCCATCTTTTCACATTTTAATGACATTCCAGTAAGAAAGAGTTGCTCCCACTGGGTGGGAAGACATTAACTTGGAAATTCCCCATTAAGAACTCTTCTTACTACATTACATAGACCTGAATTAACACCATCTCTAATTTGTGGGTGCAAGGTCGTGTGTCTCAAAAGAGACAAAGAGTATCTATTCCATTTTTAAGTTTGAGTACCTGTAAAGTTTTGAGTGTGCATGCCTACTGAATATATTTAAGCATATATATTCACCAACATATAACGCAAGAATACAGAAGCTACATTAAGCTGTTTCCTTGGGATGTGGGATGAGTTTTATTTAAATCTTTAGGAGGAAAGACAAGATGAAAGTAAGTGAGAGAGTGTAACTTTCAATGTTTAAAAATCTTTTTTGGTGCAATCTTACATAGAGAGAGAAATGAAAACCTGGATGTTTTGTTGTGTTGGCTGGGGCTCCAGGTGTGTTGTGCATCACCATACTGGAAGAGAAAGACTCATTACAAGCCAAAGTTCTAGACAAGTAAACATTCTGTATGAAACAATTTAGTTATAGCAAACTCTTTTTCCTGAAGCAATCTAAGGAGGTAAGGATGGCTGCATATCACTTATGGGAAAGCAGAACAACTGTGATTTGGTTGATGAAGTGCCCTAACCATAGCATTTCTGGCTCCAGGAATAGTCTATGCTAGCAATAACTATCTTTTCTGAAGCTATGAGAGGCTAAGAAAATGCATATGAGCTCTTTGCGGCATAAAGATGAGGAAGTTCCATTTCCAGGGAATCATTTTTCTCTGTCTTGGAAGAGAATAGCCAGGCTATTCAGAAAGCAATGAAAAAGGGGAGGTTTGAAAGTTGCATGCACACTGGCGTGTGCACTGGCTACAGCCAGCCCTCTCTAATCTTGGGGAGGAGTGCACTGTCATTCACAGGAAATTAAAATTTCAAAGGATGAATTTAGCTATGTAGTGGCAAATGTGCTTCAGTCAAAAGACTATTGCCATGTGACTGAGAATATTTTCATTATTAATTCTCCCCCCCCCCGCCTTTTTTGTTGGTTCAGGACTTGTGTAAAACAATGCAAGATGAAATTCATAGGAAAAAAATGCAACTACCTTTGACCAATGAGAGACAGCAATGTGTCTCAGAACAACTTCAAACCTAAGAAATTATACCTTATGCAAACCAAACCTAAGAAATAACTTCAGCATTAGCTAGGAGGTCACATTGTGGCATTTAACCTACTACAGCGCCCCCAGATAATCATGGAAATGTAGTAGCTGGTTCTCTGCAGTTCATGAGAAATACGTTCGATGTTAATTTCCAGAATAAATCTTTTTTTTCTTTTGAGGACAGCAAATCTTCGCCCTCATCATTTTCTTCCTCGGAGCATTAATTAAGCAACCATATCTTATCTTGGATTAGCTCCCAAATGGCCAGTGTCTATGCCATCAGGGTGAGTTTCAATTGCCTTCTGCCTCTCCAGGAGGCTCTCCAAAATCAGCAAGTGGGTCTGATCCAGGATCCTTTCAAATTACTGTTTCTGCCCTGGATCTCACAGTGTGTGAGATTTTGTGTGCACCCTTTAAGAGTGGAGTCTTGAAAGATGGTGGTGTGGGAAGATGCTGTTAGCATCTCCCCACAACTAAGGTGCCTGCCGGACACTGGTGGGGGACCCTGACACCAAAGGAGAAAGGAGGAACCACCAAGTAAACCATTAAGACATGGGGGGGGCTAAGAGGGGAGCAGAAGTGGAGGCCAGACTGGATTGGCACCCCTGAGGCCTGGGAGATCAGGAGAGGCAGGCATGAGAGGCCCTCTGGGAGGAGTGGGAGAAGAGCAGAGGGTGATTGTCCATCCCACTCGGGCCCAGGGAACCTGCTGAGTTCCCAAGCCAGCCCCCTGCCCTCCAAGGCCCCCCTCAACCCCCGGCCATATTGGTCCTGGGGGCATAGGATGGAGGCTGAGGGGAGAACAGGAGAGGCAGGCAGAAGGGGCCTGCCAGACTTAAGGAGGAGCGGGAGAGGAGCAGAGGGCATTTGCCCTGCCCACTCTAGCCCAGGAAACCTGCTGGGCTCCCTGGTGAGGTTCCCCGTCCCCTGAGGCCAGGAGTGGGGGGCACGCCTGGGCACCTTCTGTTCCATTGAGCCTAAGCACCACCCCCCACAGCCCCCAGGACCCTTTCCAGACATGTAGGTCCTAAGAATAAGCCCCTCCCACTGCCTAAAGCTCACCCTTGATTCAGCCCTGCCCTCCACAGCCAAGGCCTTTTCCCTAATTTTTTTTTCTTTTTCCTCCCTTCATTTTTACTATTGTGATAATGTTGTATCTTCCAGTTGTTCATTCATCTACATTTTTATTTTTATATTCTTTCTAACATATCTGTAGTTTCCTAGTCCAATTTTATTTTTTACTTCCTTATTGTTCTCTCTTTTTTTTTCCACCCCACGTGGCTTACAGATCTTGGTTCATGAACTGGGGGTCAGGCTGAAGCTCCTGGAATTGGAGCTCAGAGTCCAAACGACTGGATTAACAGAGAACCTCAGACCCCAGGGAATATTCATTGGAGTGAAGTCTCATGGAGGTCCTCATCTCAGCACCAAGACCCAGCTCTACCCAACAGCATACAAACTCCAGTGTTGGAAGCCTCAGGCCAAATAAACAGTAAGACAGGAACACAATCCCACTCATAAAAAAAAATGAGAACAAAAGTTTATGTCACACATGAAGGAACAAGGTAAAAATCTATGAGACCAAATAAATGAAGAGGAAATAAGCAATCGACCTGAAAAAAAATTCAGAGTAATGATAGTAAAGATGATCCAGAATCTTGGAAATAGTAAGAAGGTACAGACTGAGAAAATACAAGAAATGTCTAACAAAGATCTAGAAGAACTAAAGAACAAAAAAACAGAGACGGGGGAAGGATTCAAGATGGCAGAAGAGTAAGATGCGGAGATCACCTTCCTCCCCACAAATACATAAGAAATGCATCTACGTGTGGAACAACTCCTACAAAACACCTACTGAATGCTGGCAGAAGACCTCAGACTTCCCAAAAGGCAAGAAACTTCCCACGTACCTGGGTAGGGCAAAAGAAGAAGAAAAAACAGAGACAAAAGAATAGGGACGGGACCTGCACCAGTGGGAGGGAGCCGTGAAGGAGGAAAGGTTTCCACACACTAGGAAGGCCCTTCACGGACAAAGACTGTGGGTGGTGGAAGGGGGGAGATTCGGAACCATGGAGGAGAGTGCAGCCACAGGGGTGTGGAGGGCAAAGAGGAGGGATTCCCGCATAGAGGATCGGTGCTGACCAGCACTGACCAGCCCAAGAGGCTTGTCTGCTCACCCGCCAGGGCAGGTGGGTGTTGGGAGCTGAGGCTCTGACTTCAGAGGTCAGACCCCAGGGAGTGGACTGGGGTTGGCTGTATGAACACAGCCTGAAGGGGGCTAGTGCACCACAGCTAGCTGGTAGGGAGTCTGGAAAAAGTCGGGACCTGCAGAAGAGGCAAGAGACTTTTTCTTGCCTCTGTTTCCTGGTGCGTAAGGAGAGGGGATTAAGAGCACTGCTTCAAGGAGCTCCAGAGATGGGCGTGAGCCACCGGTATCAGTGTGGACCGCAGAGATGAGCATGAGATGCTAAGGCTGCTACTACTGCCAAAAAGAAGCCTGTGTGCAAGCACAGGTCACTATCCACACCTCCCCTCCCAGGAGCCTGTGCAGCCCGTCACTGCCAGGGTCCCATGATCCAGGGACAACTTCCCGGGGAGAACGCACAGCGTGCCTCAGGCTGGTGCAACATTACACCAGCCTCTGCCACTGCAGGCTCGCACTGCACTCAGTACCGCTCCGTCCCCCTGGCCTGAGTGAGCCAGAGCCCCCAAATCAGCTGCTTCTTTAACCCCATCCTATCTGAGCGAAGACCAAATGCCCTCAGGCGACCTACACACAGAGGTGGGTGCAAATCCAAAGCTGAAACCAGGAGCTGTGCGAACAAAGAAGTGAAAGGGAAATCTTTCTCAGCAGCCTCAGGAGCAGTGGATTAAGCCTCCACAATCAACTTGATGTACCCTGCATCTGTGGAATACCTGAATAGACAAGAGTTATCCCAAATTCAGGAGATGGACTTTGGAAGCAAATATATATATATATATATATATATATATATATATATACACATACATATATTTCCCCCCTTTTTCTCTTTTTCTGAGTGTGTATGTTTCTGTGTGTGATTTTGTCTATATAGCTTTGCTTTTACCAAGTATCCTAGGGTTCTCTCTGTCCGTTTTTTGTTGTTGTTGTTTTAGTTAAAAATTTTATTCTTAATAATTATTTTTTATTTTAATAACTTTATTTTATTTTATATTATTTTTTTTCCTTCTTTCGTTCTTTCTTTTTTCCTTCCTTTTATTTTGAGCCGAGTGGAGGACAGGCTCTTGGTGCTCCAGCCAGGTGTCAGGGCTGTGCCACTGGGGTGGGAGAGCCAAGTTCAGGACACTGGTTAAAAAGAGACATTCCAGCTCCACATAAAATCAAACGGTGAAAATCTCCCAGAGATCTCCATCTCAATGCCAAGACCTAGCTCCACTCAATGACAAGCAAGCTATAGTGCTGTACATCCTATGCCAAACAACTAGCAAGACAGGAACAAAACCCCATCCATTAGCACAGAGGTTGCCTAAAACCATAATAAGGCCACAGACACCCCAAAACACATAACCAGACATGGACCTGACAACCAGAAAGACAAGCTCCAGCCTCATCCACCAGAACACAGGCACTAGTCCCCTCCACCAGGAAGCCTACACAACTCACTGAACCAACCTTAGCCACAGACATCAAAAAAATGGAAACTACGAACCTGCAGCCTGCAAAAAGGAGACCCCAAACAGACTAAGTTAAGCAAAATGAGAAGACAGAGAAACACACAACAGATGAAGGAGCAAAGCAAAAACCGAGTAGACCTAACAAATGAAGAGGAAATAGGCAGTGTACCTAAAAAAGAATTCAGAATAATGATAGTAAAGATGATCCAAAATCTTGGAAAAATAATGGAGAAAATACAAGAAACGTTTAACAAGGACCTAGAAGAACTAAAGATGAAACAAGCAACAATGAACAACACAATAAATGAACTTAAAAATTCTCCAGAAGGGACCAATAGCAGAATAACTGAGGCAGAGGAATGGATAAGTGACCTGAAAGTTAAAATAGTGGAAATAACTACTGCAGAGCAGAATAAAGAAAAAAGAATGAAAAGAATTGAGGACAGTCTCAGAGACCTCTGGGACACATTAAATGCATCAGTATTCGAATTATAGGGGTCCCAGAAGAAGAAAAGAAAAAGAAAGGAACTGAGAAAATATTTGAAGAGATTATAGTTGAAAACTTCCCTAATATGGGAAAGGAAATAATTAATCAAGTCCAGGAAGCACGGAGAGTCCCATATAGGATAAATCCAAGGAGAAACACACCAAGACACATATTAATCAAACTATCAAAAATTACATAAAAAGAAAAAATATTAAAAGCAGCAAGGGAAAAACCACAAATAACACACAAGGGAATCCCCATAAGGTTAACAGCTGATCTCCCAGCAGAAACTCTGCAAGCCAGAAGGGAGTGGCAGGACATATTTAAAGTGATGAAGGAGAAAAACCTACAACCAAGATTACTCTAACCAAGGATCTCATTCAGATTTGACAGAGAAATTAAAAAGTTTACAGACAAGCAAAAAATTAGAGAATTCAGCACCACCAAACCAGCTTTACAACAAATGCTAAAGGAACTTCTCTAGGCAGGAAACACAAGAGAAGGAAAAGACCTACAATAATAAACCCAAAAAGTAAGAAAATGGGAATAGGAACATCCATATCAATAATTACCTTAAAGGTAAATGGACTAAATACTCCAACCAAAAGACATAGATTGGCTGAATGGATACAAAAACAAGACCCGTATATATGCTGTCTACAATACACCCACTTCAGATCTAGGGACACATACAGACTGAAAGTGAGGGGATGGAAAAAGATATTCCATGCAAATGGAAATCAAAAGAAAGCTGGAGTAGCAATTCTCATATCAAACAAAATGGACTTTAAAACAAACAGAGACAAACAGACAAAGAAGAACACTACATAATGATCAAGGGATCAATCCAAGAAGAAGATATAACAATTGTAAATATTTATGCACCCAACATAGGAGCACCTCAATACATAAGGCAAAAACTAACAGCCATAAAAGGGGAAGTCAGCAGTAACACAATCATAGTAGGGGACTTTAACACCTCACTTTCACCAATGGACAGATCATCCAAAATGAAAATAAGTAAGGAAACACAACCTTTAAATGATATATTAAACAAAATAGACTTAATTGATATTTATAGAACATTCCATCCAAAAACAACAGAATACACATTCTCAAGTGCTCATGAAATATTCTCCAGTATAGATCATATCTTAGGTCACAAATCAAGCCTTGGTAAACTTAAGAAAATTGAAGTCATATCAGGTATCTTTTCCAACCAAAATGCTCTGAGACTAAATATCAATTACAATAAAATAAACTGTAAAAAAATGCAATCACATGGAGGCTAAACAATACACTACTTAATAACCAAGAGATCACTAAAGAAACCAAAGAGGAAATCAAAAAAATACCTAGAAACAAATGACAATAAAAACACGATGACCCAAAACTTATGGGATGCAGGAAAAGCAGTTCTAAGAGGGAAGTTTATAGCAATACAATCCTACCTTAAAAAACAAGAAACATCTCAAATAAAAAACCTAACCTTACACCCAAAGCAATTCGAGAAAGAAGAACAAAAAAACCCCAAGGTTAGCAGAAGGAAAGAAATCATAAAGATCAGATTAGCAATAAATGAAAAAGAAATAAAGGAAACGATAGCAAAGATCATTAAAAGTAAAAGCTGGTTCTTTGAGAAAATAAACAAAACTGATAAACCATTAGCAAGCCTTATCAAGAAAAAAAGGGAGAAGATTCAATTCAATAGAATTAGAAATGAAAAAGAAGTAACAACTGACACTGCAGAAATACTAAGGATCATGAGATATTACTACAAGTAACTCTACACCAAAAAAAAGGACAACCTGGAAGAAGTGGACAAATTCTTAGAAAGGCACAACCTTCTGAGGCTGAACCAGGAAGAAATAGAAAATATGAACAGACCAATCAGAAGAACTGAAATTGAAACTGTGATTAAAAATCTTCCAACACACAAAAGCCCAGGACCAGATGGCTTCACAGGGGAATTCTATCAAACATTTAGAGAGGAGCTAACACCTATCCTTCACAAACTCTTCCAAAATATAGCAGAGGGAGGAACACTGCCAAACTCATTCTACAAGGCCGCCATCACTCTGATACCAAAACCAGAGAAAGATGTTACAAAGAAAGAAAACTACAGGCCAATGCCACTGATGAACATAGATGCAAAAATCCTCAACAAATTACTAGTAAAGAGAATCCAAAAGCACATTAAAAGGATCATACACTATGACCAAGCGGGGTTTATCCCAGGAATGCAAGGATTCTTCAATATACGCAAATCAATCAATGTGATACACCATATTAACAAATTGAAGGAGAAAAACCATATGATCATCTCAATAGATGCAGAGAAAGCTTTCAACATATTTCAACACCCATTTATGATAAAAACCCTCCAGAAAGTAGGCATAGAGGGAACCTTCCTCAACATATCAAAGGCTATACATGACAAACCCACACCCAACATCGTCTTCAGTAGTGAAAAAATTAACCATTTCCACTAAGATCAGGAACAAGACAAGGTGGCCCACTCTAACCACTATTATTCAACATAGTTTTGGAAGTTTTAGGCACAGCAATCAGAGAAGAAAAAGAAATAAAAGGAATCCAAATCAGAAAAGAAGAAGTAATGCTGTCACTGTTTGCAGATGACATGATACTATACATAGAGAATCCTAAACATGCTACCAGAGAAATACTAGAGTTAATCAATGAATTTGGTAAAGTCACAGGAGACAAAGTTAATGTACAGAAATCTCTGGCATTCCTATACACTCATGATGAAAAATCTAAAAGTGAAATTAAGAAAACACTCCCATTTATCATTGCAACAAAAAGGATAAAATATCTAGGAATAAACCTACCTAAGGAGACAAAAGACTTGTATACAGAAAATTATAAGACACTGATGAAAGGCATTAAAGATGATACAAATAGATGGAGAGATATACCATGTTCTCTGATTGGAAGAATCCACTTTGTGAACATGGCTCTACTACCCAAAGAAAGCTACAGTTTCAATGCAATCCTTATCAAATTACCACTGGCATTTTTCACAGAAGTAGAACAAAAAATTTCACAATTTGTGTGGATACACAAAAGACCCTGAATGGACAAAGCAATCTTTTTTTTTTCAGTATGCTGGCTCCCCACTGTTGTGGCCTCTCCCGTTGCAGAGCACAGGCTCTGGAAACACAGTCTCAGTGGTCATGGCTCACAGGTCCAGCTGCTCCATGGCATGTTGGATCTTCCCGGACCAGGGCACAAACCTGTGTCCCCTGCATCGGCAGGCAGACTCTCAAACACTGTGCCACCAGGGAAGCCCGACAAAGCAATCCTGAGAAAGAAAAACGGAGCAGGAGGAATCAGGTGCCCTGACTTCAGACTATACTACAAAGCTACAGTAATCAAGACAGTATGGTACTGGCACAGAAACAGAAATATAGATCAATGGAACAGGATAGAAAGCCCAGAGATAAACCCACGCACATATAGTAACCATAACTTTGATAAAGGAGGCAAGAATGTACAGTGGAGAAAAGACAGCCTCTTCAATAAGTGGTCTTGGGAAAGCTGGACAGGTACATGTAAAAGTATGAATTTAGAACACTGCCTAATGCCATACACAAAAATAAACTCAAAATGGTTTAAAGACCTAAATGTAAGGCCAGACACCATCAAACTCTTAGAGGAAAACATAGGCAGAACTCTCTGTGACATAAGTCACAGCAAGATCCTTTTTGACCCACTTCCTGGAGAAATGGAAATAAAAACAACAAAAATAATGGGACCTAATGTAACTTAAAAGCTTTTGCACAACAAAGGAAACCATAAACAAGATGAAAGGTCAACCCTCGGAATGGGAACAAATATTTTCAAATGAAGCAACTGACAAAGGATTAATCTCCAAGATTTACATGCAGCTCAATATCAAAAAAGCAAACAACTCAATCCAAAAATGGGCAGAAGACCTAAATAGACATTTCTCCAAATAAGCTATACAGATTGCCAACATACGCATGAAAGGATGCTCAACATCATTAATCATTAAAGAAATGCAAATCAAAACTACAATGAGATATCACCTCACACCAGTTAGATTGGCCATCATCAAAACATCTACAAACAATAAATGCTGGAGAGGGTGTGGAGAAAAGGGCACCCTCTTGCACTGCTGGTGGGAAAGTAAATTGATACAGCCACTATGGAGAACAGTATGGACATCCCTTGAAAATTTAAAAATATTCATTGCAGCTCTATTTACAACAGCCAGGACATAGAAGCAATCTAAGTGTCCATTAACAGATGAATGGATAAAGAAGACATGGCACATGTATACCATGGAATGTCACTCAGCCATAAAAAGAAATGAAACTGAGTTATTTGTAGTGAGGTGGATGGACCTAGAGTCTGTCATACAGAGTGAAGTAAGTCAGAAAGGGAAAAACAAATACCATGTGCTAACACCTATGGAATCTAAAAAAAGAAAAAACTGGTCATGAAGAACTTAGGTGCAAGAAAGGAATAAAGATGCAAACCTACTAGAGAATGGACTTGAGGATACGGGTAGGGGGAAGCGTAAACTGGGACAAAGTGAGAGAGTGGCATGGACATATATACACTACCATATGTACAATAGATAGGTAGTGGGAAGCAGCCGCATAACAAGGGAGATCAGCTTGGCTCTTTGTGACCACCTAGAGGGGTAGGATAAGGAGGGTGTGAGGGAGGGAAATGCAAGAGGAAAGAGATATGGGGACATACGTATATGTATAGCTGATTCACTTTCTTGTAAAGTAGAAACTAACACACCACTGTAAAGCAATTATACTCCAATAAAGATGTTTAAAAAAAGACACAGATGAACAACACAATAACTGAAATGAGAAATACATTAGAAGGAATCATTAACAGAATAAGTGAGGCAGAAGAACAAATAAGTGAGCTGGAAGACAAAATGGTGGAAATTACTGCTGAGGAACAGAATAAAGAAAAAAGATTGAAAAGAATTGAAGACAATCTCAGAGACTTCTGGGACAACACTAAATGCACCAACATTTGAATTATAGCATCCAAGAAGAAGAAGAGAAAAAGAAGGGTCTGAAAAAATATTTGAAATGATTATAGTCGAATCCTTCCCTAATATGGGAAAGGAAATATTCACCCAATTCCAGGAAGTGCAGAGATTCCCATACAGGATAAACCCTAGGAAAAGCGCATAAAGACACATATTAATCAAAGTAACAAAAATTCAATTCAAAGAAAACATATTAAAAGCAGCACGGGAAAAACAAATAATGACATACAAAGGAACCCCCATAAGGTTAACAGCTGATTTTTCAGTCTGCAGGCCAGAAAGGAGTGGTAGGATATCCTTAAAGTGGTGAAAGACAAAAACCTACTACGAAGATTACCCAGCAATGATCTCATTCAGATTTGACAGAGAAATCAGAAGCTGTTCAGACAAGCAAAAGCTAAGAGAATTCAGGACCACCAAATCAGCTTTACAACAAATGCTAATGAAACTTCTCTAGGTGGGAAACACAAGAGAAGAAAAAGACCCACAAAAACAAACCCAAAACAATTAAGAAAATGGTAATAGGAACATACATATCGATAATAACCTTTAATTTAAATGGATTAAATGCTCCCACCAAAAGACACAGACTTGCTGAATGGATATAAAAATAAGACCCATATATATACTGTCTACAAGAGACTCACTTCAGAGCTAGGGACACATACAGGCTGAAAGTGAAAGGATGGAAAAAGATATTCCATGCAAATGGAAATCAAAAGAAAGCTGGAGTAGCAATATCCATATCAGATAAAATAGACGTTAAAATAAAGACTGTTACAAGAGATAAGGATGGACACTACATAATGATCAAAGGATCAATCCAAGAAGAAGATATAACAATTATAAATATTTATGCATCCAACATAGAGCACCTCAATACATAAGGCAAATGCTAATAACCATGAAAGGAGAAGTCGACAGTAACACAATAATAGTAGGGAAATTAAACACCCCACTTTCACCCATGGACAGATCATCCAAAATGAAAATAAATAAGGAAACACAAGCTTTAAATGACACAATTGACCATATAGATTTAATTGATATTTATACAACATTCCACCCAAAAGTGGCAGAATACACTTTCTTCTCAAGTGCACATAGAATACTCTCCAGGATAGATCACATCTTGGGTCACAAATCAAGCCTTGGAAAATTTAAGAAAATTAAAATCATATCAAGCATCTTTTCTGACTACAGCACTATGAGACTGGAAATCAATTACAGAAAAAAAAACTGTAAAAACAAATACATGGAGGCTAAACAGTGCACTACTAAATAACCAAGAGGTCACTGAAGAAATCAAAGAAGAAATAAATAATACATAGAAACAAATGACAATGAAAACATGATGACCCAAAACCTATGGGACACAGCAAAAGCAGTTCTAAGAGGGAAGTTTATAGCAATTCAATCTCACCTCAAGAAACAAGAAAAATCTCAAATAAACAATCTAACCCTCTACTTAAAACAACTACAGAAAGAACAAAGAAACGCCAAAGTCAGTAGAAGGAAAGAAATCATAAAGATCAGAGCAGAAATAAGTGAAATAGAAGAGAAGAAAACAATAACAAAGATCAATAAAACTAACATTTGGTTCTTTGAGAAGATAAACAAAATCGATAAACCCTTACCAAGACTCATCAAGAAAAAAAGGAAGAGGAAGCAAAACAATAAAATAAGAAATGAAAAAGGAGAAATCACAACTGACACTGCAGAAATACAAAGGCATTAAAAGACTACTGCAAACAACTATATGTCAATAAAATGCACAACCACAAAGAAATGGACAAATTCTTGGAAAGGTACAATTTTCCAAGACTGAATCGGGAAGAATTAGAAAATATAAACAGACTTATCACAAGTAGTGAAATTGAAACTGTAATTAAAAATCTTCCAAGAAACAAAAGTCCAAGACCAGATTGCTTCACAGGCGAATTCTATCAAACATTAAGAGAAGAGCTGACACCGATCCTTCTCAAACTCTTCAAAAAAATTGCAGAGGGAGAAGCACTCCCAAATTCATTCTACGAAGCCACCATCACTCAAATACCAAAACCAGAAAAAGATATCACAAAGAAAGAAAATTATAGACCAATATCACTGATGAACATAGATGTAAAAATCCTCAACAATATACTAGCAAACAGAATCCAAGAACACATTAAATGGATCATACACTATGATTAAGTGGGATTTATCCCAGAGATGCAAGGATTCTCCATTATATGCAAATCAGTCAATGTGATACACCACATTAACAAATTAATGTATAAAAACCACATGATCATCTCAATAGATGCAGAAAAAGTTTTTGACAAAATCAACACCCACTTACGATAAAAACTCTCCAGAAAATGGGCAATAGAGGGAAGCTACCTCAACATAATAGAGCTCATATAGGACCAACCCACAGCAAGCATCATTCTCAATGGTGAAAAACTGAAAGCATTTCCACTAAGATCAGGAACAACACAAGGATGTCCACTCTCACCAACTAGTAGAACTAATCAATGAATTTGGTAAGGTTGCAGGATACAAAATTAATGCACAGAAATCACTGGCATTCCTATACACCAACAATGAAAACTCAAAAAGAGAAATTAAGGAAACAATCCCATTTACCATCACAACTAAAACAATAAAATACCTAGGAATAAACCTGCCTAAGTAGGGGAAAGACTGGCACTCAGAAAGCTGTAAAACACTGATGATAGAAATCAAAGATGACATAAACAGATGGAGAAATATACCATGTTCTTGGATTGGAAGAATAAACATTGTGAAAATGACTATACCACCCAAAACAATCTACAGATTCTATGCAATCCCTATCAAACTACCAATGGCATTCTTCACAGAATTAGAACGAAAAATTTTACAATTCGTATAGAAACACAAAAGACCCCGAATAACAAAAGCAATCTTGAGAAAGAAAAACGGAGCTGGAGGAATCAGGCTCCCCAACTTCAAACTATACCACAAAGCTACAGTAATCAAGATGGTATGGTACTGGCACAAAAACAGAAATATAGATCAATGGTACAGGATAGAAAGCCCAGAGATAAACCCATGCACATATGGTCACCTAGTTTATGACAAAGGAGGCAAGAACATACAATGCAGAAAAGATATCCTATTCAATAAGTGGTGCTGGGAAAACTGCACAGCTACATGTAAAAGAATGAAATTAGAACACTTCCTAACACCATACACAAAAATAAACTCAAAATGGATTAAAGACCTAAATGTAAGAGCAGACACTATAAAACTCTTAGAGGAAAACATAAGAGAAACACTCTTTGACATAAACCACAACAAGATCTTTTTTGACCCACCTCCTAGAATAACAGAAATAAAAGCAAAAATAAACAAATGGGACTTAATTAAACTTAAAAGCTTTTGAATAGCAAAGGAAACCATAAACAAGACAAAAAGACAGCCCACAGAATGGGAGAAAATATTTGCAAATGAAACAACAGACAAAGGATTAATCTCGAAAATATACAAACAGCTCATGGAGCTCAACATCAGAAAAAACAATCCAATTAAAAAATGGGCAGAAGACCTAAATAGGCATTTCATCAAAGAAGACATACAGATGGTCAAGAGGCACATGAATAGATGTTCAACATCACTAATTATTAGAGAAATGAAAATCAAAACTACAATGAGGTATCATCTCACACCAATCAGAATGGCTATTACCAAAAAATCTAGAAATAATAAATGCTGGAAAGGGTGTGGTGAAAGGGAACCCTCTTGCACTGTTGGTGGGAATGTAAGTTGATGCAACCACTATGGAAAACAGTGTGGAGGTTCCTTAAAAACAAAAAATAGAACTAGCAATCCTACTACTGGGCATATACCCTGAGCAAACCATAATTCAAAAAGAGTCATGTACCACAATTTTCACTGCAGCACTATTTACAATAGCCAGGACATGGAAGCAACCTAAATGTCCATCAACAGAGGAATGGATAAAGAAAGTGTTGCACATATATACAATGGAATATTACTCAGCCATAAAACGGAATGAAATTGAGTTATTTATAGTGACGTGGATGGAGTCTGTCATACAGAGTGAAGTAAGTCAGAAAGAGAAAAACAAATACTATATGATAACACATATATATGGAATCTAAAAAAAAATGGTCCTGATGAATGTAGTTGCAGGGCAGGAATAAAGATGTAGACATAGAGAATGGACTTGAGGGCACAGGGTGGGTGGGGGAAGCTGGGACAAAGTGAGAGTAACATCAACATATATACACTACTGAATGTAAAACAGTTAGCTAGTGGGAAGTAGCAACATAGCACAGGGAGATCAGATCGGTGCTTTGCGATGACCTAGAGTGGTGGGATAAGGAGGATGGGAGGGAGGCTCAAGAGGGAGGGGATATGGGGACATATGTATGCATATGGCTGATTCACTTTGGTGTACAAGAGAAACTAACACAGTATTGTTAAGCAATTATACTCCAATAAAGATCTATTTTTTAAAAAAAAGAGTGGAGTCTCTTTCCCACAGCCCTCTGTCTGTCCTGAAAGTAAGCCTCATTGGCCTTCAATGCCAAATATCTGGGGGTTTGTCTTCCCAGTGCAGGACCCCCAGGCTTGGGAGCTCGATGTGGGGCTCAGACTCCTCACTCTTTAAGAGAACCTCAGCAATTGCAACTGTGGGTTGCCTACCCAGGGGTATTGGTCTTGACCATATTATGTTTCCACCTTTCCTACTTGTCTCATCGTGGTTCCTTCTTTATCTTTAGCTGTAGAAGTTCTTTTCTTCTAGTCTTCAGGTCACTGCCATGGATAATTGCTCTGCATATAATTGCAATTTTGGTGTGGTTGTGGGAAGAGGTGAGTTCAGGATGTTCTTACTCTACCATCGTGGTCACTTTCCCAAGAGCCAGTGTTTTAGTTTTAGTCTGAAGGCAGGAAAAAAACGCTGTCCCAGATCAAAGGGAGTCAGGCAGGAGGAGTTCCCCCTTTCTCAGCCTTTTTGTTCTATTCAAGTCTTCAACTGATTGGGTGAGTCCCACCCATATTAGAGGGGGCAATCTACTCTACTCAAACAGTTCAAAATATTAATTTCATCCACAAATACCCTCACAAATATACCCAGAATAATGTTTGACAAAATATCTGGGCACCCTATGGCCCAGTCAGGTTGACACATAAAATTAACCTTCATACTACTGAAAGCAATCAATAGATTCAATGCAATTCCTGTTAAATCTCAATGTCATTTTCTGCAGAAATAGAAAAAAATTCTACAATTCATATGGAATCTCAAAGGATTCCAGACAGCCAAAACAATCTTGAAGAAGAAAGTTTGAGGACTCACAATTCTTGATTTCAAAACTCACTATAAAGCTACAGTAATCAAGACAGTGTCATATCGTCATAAAATCAGACATATATACCAATGAAGCAAAATAAAGAGTCAAAAAATTAATCCTCATGTATATAGTCAAATGGTCTTTCACAAGGGTACCAATATACAATGAGCTCCCAACAAATGGTGTTGGGAAAACTAGATATCTACATCTGAAAGAAAGAAGTTGTACACTTACCTTACATCATATGCAAAAATTAACTCAAAATGGCTTAAAGACCTAAACATAAGGCCTAAAAGTATAAAACTCTTACAAGAAAACATAGGAGAAAAACTTTATGACATTGGATTTGGAAATGATTTCTTGGATATGACACCAAAAACATAGGCAACAGCATCAACAAAAAATAGACAAATGGAACTACATCAAACTTAAAAGCTGCTTATCAAAGGAAATAACAGAATGAAAAGGCAAACTATGAAATGGGAGAACATATTTGCAAATCATATATCTGATAAGGGGTTAATATCTAGAATATAAAATGAACTCATGTGACTCAACAACAAAAAAATAACCCCATTAAAATATAGGCTACAAAGAAAATATACAAATGGCCAACAACAAGCATATGTAAAGATGTTCTACATCACTAACCATTAGGTATATGCAAATCAAAACCACAGTGAGATATTGCCTTATTAGGATAGCCACTATCAAAGACTGACAAACAAACAGAAAATAACAAGTGTTGGCAAGAATGTGGAGAAATTGGAACCCTCGTGCACTGTTAATGGTATATAAAATGGTGCATCTGCTATGAAAACAGAACAAACATTCCTCAAAAAATTAAAACTAGAACTACCATACGATCCAGCAATCCCATGTATGGGTATTTAACCAAAATAATTGAAAGCAGGATCTCAACAAGATATTTGCATACCCATGTTCATTGTAGCATTATTCACAATAGCCAAGAGGTGGAAGCAACCCAAATGTCTACTGACAGATGAATATATAAAGAAAATGTATTATATATATGTAATGGAATATTATCCAGCCTTACAAAAGAAGGAAATCTTGTCACATATACAAGATGGATGAATCTTGAGAACATTATGTTATGTGAAATAATCTAGTCACAAAAAGACAAATACACTATGATTCCACTTATATGGGATAAAGTAGTCAAATTCATAGAGCTTGAATGTAAACAGAAGGGCCTTGGTGATTTCTAGGGTCTGGGAGGGGGGGAAAGGGGGAGTTGTTTTTTAATGTGTGTAGAGTTTCAGTTTTGCAAGGTGAAAAAGGTATGGAGACTTGTTTTATAACAATATACTTAACGCTACTGAACTATACACTTAAAATGGTTAAGATGGTAAATTTCATGTTCCATTTTATCACAATTTAAATAAAAATTTTTAGGGAACTTATATTGTTCTATGAAGAGTCACTATGGAGGTGCAGGGGGTCTTGACACCCCCAAAGGAGCCCAGACCTAATTGTCAGATTGTACAAGTTATATTGTTGGGGGGTGGCCTTTAGGGTAGAGAGGGATAGTAAAACTTTAATCCTGGTGGAGTTTTAATTTTAGTTTTGTTATTCATGGGTAATATAGAATTAATGTGTTATCAGAAATAAAGCTCAAACCCCTTTAGAATTTATTATTAGAGGATCATGCTTAATGGTATTCACCTTTGCTTTCAATCTAGCCTCATTTTTAATGGGATGGGACAAGATTGAAACTGTGGAAATTTTATTGAGTCCTTTATTCAAGAGCCTAACATTTTGTATTTTGTCAGAAGGTAGGTTGAAATATGAATCATTTTTCACTGTGTATTAGGAAGAGACAGTACATTTTATAATGCTGTTTTTATAGGAGACTAACCCATTAGCACAGCTCAGGAGTCAGTAAAAGGTGTGGACAAGGACCATGGATACCCAAAGCATTTTCTGGTACTAAAACAATAGCTTGTAGTTCAGCTAATTGAGCTGACTCTTGGTTCCATACTTGGTCAGGGATGTCCCCATGAAGGGATAGAAAACAGCTGTCTCCAGTGGGCTCTATCACTTGTGATAGTGACTCTACCATACTTAAATTTACAAACTTCTTTTCTTGTTCCCCAACATGTCCCAGCCCTGCAAGTGGCTGATGGCTCCAGGAGAAGGGTGACCTCCTCTAGCATCATAGTCTTGGTCAAGGCACAGAAGACAAGAAGAAATCATTTTCTCCTACAAATAAAAATGCCAGATGGCTCAGATCTGGCTTTACCCTAAATATGTCTTTTTTTTTTTTTTTTTTTTTTTTTGCGGTATGCGGGCCTCTCACTGTTGTGGCCTCTCCCGTCGCGGAGCACAGGCTCCAGACGTGCAGGCTCAGCGGCCATGGCTCACGGGCCCAGCATCTCCGCGGCATGTGGGAACCTCCCAGACCGGGGTATGAACCCGTGTCCCCTGCATCGGCAGGCGGACTCCCAACCACTGTACCACCAGGGAAGTCCTAAATATGTCATTTTAATTTTAGCCAGGAGGCTTCTGTGGCTGTGCCAAGCTGGTGGGGCACTGCCATCATGACCCAAGACATGATGGGCAACTGCATCCAAAGTGTTACTGGTTTAGGACCAATGAGCTTCATGTCCAATAAGGTCTAATATACAGCTAGCAATTGTTTTATTAAAGTATATCTAGGAGCTGATATAGTCCAGAGGTTCTGGGAAACATGAGTAAGTGTGGCTAAGGCTTTATCTAGAAAAGAGTGGCCTGGTAACATTAAAGGAAGTGGTTGTTGCATAGCACAGCCTCTAGGACTTGTTGGTGAGGCAGGCCCCATTTATAATGAGGAGACACACAAGTAATGAAATTTGTAAATGGGAATATGTCCAGCTCAAAAATCCAGTTAAGCCCAAGAAATGTTATTACAAAGCTCTTTAATGAGTATTTGTATGTCTACATAGAATGTTATTAATGAAATTTCATACCTGGATTCTGGGAGGCAACTGGATATGATTGAGGGCTTGTATGCATCATCTATATGTGAGGGCTGGACCTTTCAGGTATCATGGAGCACCAAGTAAGGCTGTATTGTGTTCCTCTGAAGAGGAATGGAAATTGAGGCTGGAAAGCTGTTGAAAGAGGCACTGCAAGATGGGAATAAAGACACAGACCTACTAGAGAATGGACTTGAGGATACGGGGAGGGGGAAGGGTAAGCTGGGACAAAGTGAGAGAGTGACATGGACATATATACACTACCAAACTTAAAATAGGTAGGTAGTGGAAAGCAGCTGCATAGCACAGGGAGATCAGCTCTGTGCTTTGTGACCACCTAGAGGGGTGGGATAGGGAGGGTGGGAGGGAGGGAGACGCAAGAAGGAAGAGATATGGGGACATATGTATATGTATAACTGATTCACTTTGTTATAAAGCAGAAACTAACAAACACACCATTGTAAAGCAATTATACTCCAATAAAGACGTTAAAAAATAATAAAAATTTTAAAAAATAGAAAGAAAAATCTTTTTTTAAAAAAAGAGGCACTGAATAGAACATGTTAGCCAAATCTATCATAACAGAGTATTTTTCAATAGCCTACCGAATAGAATTTGTATTTTCAACGTTTGGAATTGGAATTTTATAGGTAACAATGTGATAAGAAGTATTATAAATCATAATCAGGCTCCATTCAACTTTACTTTATCTTAATATAGGTCAAATGGGACTTGCCAAAGGAAAAAAGACATTGGAATAATTATACCCTCCTTCAAAAGTCTGGTCTCTAATTTGGTAACTCTTATTATAGTTGAAATTGTTGAGTCCTATGGCAAATATATAGTGTGTCATTTAGTGAGATTGACAATTAGGGCTGAAGATTGAATTGTAGATAATTTATTATATCTGGCCTGGACTACAGACATAAAATCAATTATGCTCCCTTTCATTTATTATGGAATCTTATAATAAACTTTGAATTTTAGTCTAAGGACTTTGATTTAGCAGAACAAGTTTTGTGTCGTTATTACAATGATTTCTTTCTTTACTCTTAGTAATTTCTTCTTTTCCTTTTGTAACTTAGGATATTTGGGGGATATTTTAATTTAATTTAATTTAATTTAATTTAATTTAATTTAATTTAAATGTTTTCTTCTCTGAGGAATCCCAATGTATATCAGAATATTGCAACAGAATTGAGTACAGCTACTGAAACATAAGTACATTTGACCTTGTAGGGCTCTAATGAACCATCTGCCATTGGAGGCATGGAGTCCTGAAAGCCACATAGAAACTCTTCCTCATAAAAGTAACCACCCGGAGGATTCCTAGCCCCTTTATAGGCAGTGTTCTGGAAATGCAGAGGTCAATGCCTGGCCAAGATAAAGTCATGTGGATCTTTTCTCTCCAGTGAATGGGCCTGGTACCTCCTAGGGTGTGGTCATGGGTCAGGCGCCTCAGCTTCTATTCCATTTTATGCTCCTCCAACCCTATCTAGTGTCAGGGTCCTCAGTCCTGTTTCCTCACTTGTAATGTCAGGCTTAGACCTACTAAATTTGAGGCAAATGCTTGGTAGAACCCAGCAGACAGAAGCTGCAGTCCTCAAGGTACTAAAACAGCATTACACTTCCTTCAGTCCTAAGTGAATCAGGGCCATGCTAGGTCCTGCTCAGAATTGGGAATATTCCTCTCTCTACAATTTGAGTTGCACATTATTGCCTAATCACTGAGGTAGCTCTACTTAAGCTCTATATCTCAAAAAACTTCTTTCACCTTGATGCTAGATCTTCACTCTCTCTAGGGCTTAAACATAGTATATGAATCCAGGCTGGAGAATAAATGTCAGGCATTCCCCTCCATGTTCTTCTCCTCTTCCATCCACTCAGCAAGTCCTTCAAGCAGACCTCCTTTTCCTAGGCTCTTTCCACATGCAAAAAGATGATCAGTGCATCAGTGAGCTCAGACACTATCATTTAGGCTCAGCCAGGGCCCCTAACGACAGTCAAGAGTAATTCATTTTCTGTCGCTGATGAAGTGCCATATGAGTGACAAAAATAAATAGTACTATTACTGCTGGTACAGTTTAGTTATCCAATTCTGATAGCACAAACCAAACCAAACCAAACCAAAACATTCTATGAGCATATGATCAACGCATGAACTGGACATTGTTTGGACTTGATTAGGTGAATTTTTTCTTGGTCTTGTTGGTACTAAAATCTATTAGTGATACTCATTTACCAGGTTTCAGGTTATAGTCTCACAGTGAAGAGAGAGTATGTGGGTTCTATCCATAACTGAAATGAGTATAACCCTTTCCTTATGTTTTGGGACATCTAGAATATGGTCCTGCTCATTAGCAGATCAAATAGACTTGGAGTTCAGAGAAAGGTACAAAACATTAATTTGGGGGGTTGTCTTTCAGTTCATTCAAAGTCATTGCATATGGATATCTGCGAATTCCCTTTCATTTTGATTTCTCTCCCTCCTCATTTTTTATACCTCTTCCTCTCCCCACAGTTCCAACTCTAGTGTCATGGTCACAGGAATAGTCATTCCTGACTCCATCTTGGGGGTGTTTTGATAGCTATTCATAGGCTTATGTATGGAGAAGTTTAGGTTGTTCAGCTTCTTTTAGGAATGAGCTAGGTGTAGAAATAAATAAAATAAAAACATACCTATTTACACAGATTTTAAAATGCTTTTTCTTTTGCTTCTAGTATGAGTGCTTTCCAAATATAACCGAGGCTTTGTTTTTATATTTATGAGATGATTTGATGTTTAGCTTCTGTTTCTTATTTCTCATTTAAAAATAAATCTTGTAGCCAACTTTTTAGAAAAGCAGAGCTCTGCAAAAACATTATCATTAGCTAGAGACTGGCATTAAGGGTCTCAAGGGATTGCCAATGAAATAGAGTGTTTTTGCTTCTACAGTTACTGCTTAACCTCACCCAGTTGAACATCCCCACCACTCGATGGTGAGCATGTAGAGCCCTGTAGGTAATTGCCAACATTACTATCTAACCAGTGCTACTGAGTAATTTTCTTGGAGACTCCAAGGACCATTATCAATACCAGAGGAGACAAAGACCTCTTCATTAACTAATCCAATTCCCTTGGCTCAGGCCCCCCTACTCTAATTAACTGCTGGAAACATCTACAATTCAGAAGTGCTAAATGAATAACCCATTGTTTGCTATGAAAACTAACAAGTGGCTAAATGGGGTGCTTAACATTTTCTGAAATGAGGCCTTAATGTAGATGTAAAATTTCCAGAAATATTGAAATAAAAAAACGTAAATACTTTTCAGGAGAGTGGGAGAAACATAGGAACATATACATAAAATTGTATATTTTATAGCATTCTTTATAAGTGAAGCCACTCAGTACAGGAACCTAGAAATATTGTATGCATTATTTACTTTGTCCATAAATGTATCATGTTTGATTTATTTAGAGATTTGAAGGCCCAGGAAAATGTATCAGGATATTTGTGGAAAAGATTTCTCCTAACTTTTATTTTTCTCTTTGAAATTTCAATGCTCTTGGATTTGGGGGCAGTGAATAAAGGAGGTGATACTTTTCATCAGAAATATTTTTAGTTGTCTTGAAGTATTCACAACATATTTTGATTTTTGAGTTGGAATGAATTGGGTTTGGAAGAAATAGTCAATGTAATAAATTGTTGAGGTGGATCAGGAAGGAGAAAAACTTAATGTGGATTGAGTACCTACTATGTGCTAGCAATTTCCTAAATACTTACCTCACTTAGTTCTTTGCATAACCATGCAATATAGATGTTATTTTCAATTTTCAGGTGAGGAAATAGCCTCAAAGGGGATGAGAGCCTTGTCAGGGTCGCACATAATGTAAGAAGGAACATTTTCCCCTAAGCCTGTGGGTCTCAGATCATAATGTGCATAAGAACCACCTGGGAGGGCATGTTAAATACAGATTCCTATGAAAATATTAAGATATTCTGAATAAATACATTTGGGGCATGGCCCAGGAATCTGAACTTTTACAAAATAATCTCATAACTCTGATGTAGGAACTCCTGTAACACAGTTTGAGAAACACTGCCCTAATCTATATTTCAACAGACAAAAGATAGTTTTAAGGGGGGCAGCCTGACCTATAGACATGTTTCACTTATTTGAAAGAGTACTATTGAACTTTAAAAGCCAGGGCATATTTCTGACTCTGGTGTACTGATTTTTCTTCAGTATTATTAGTGTGTCCTTTTCCTTTTTTATTGCAGTATAGTTGATTTATAATATTATGTTAGTTTCAGGTCTACAACATAGTGATTCACTATTTTTGCCGACTATACTCCATTATTGCTTATTACAAGATAATGGCTCTATACAGCACATATTTCTTGCTTGTCTATTTTATACATAGTAGTTTGTATCTGTTAATCCCATACCCCTAATTTGTTCCCTCCTTCCCTTTCTCTTTTGGGAAACACAAGTTTGTTTTCTATATCTGTGAGTCTGTTTCTATTTTGCATATACATTCACTTATTTTACTTTTTAGATTCCACATATAAGTGATATCATAAAGTATTGGTCTTTCTCTGTCTGATGTATTTCACTTAACATAATATTCTCTAGGTCCATCCACATTGCTGCAAATGGCAGAATTTCATTCTTTTTTATAGCTGAGTAATATTCTATCGTGTGTGTGTACATACATACCACATCTTCTTAATCCATTTTTCTGTTGATAGGCACTTGTGTTGCTTCCATATCTTGGCTATTGCAAAATAATGCTGCTATAAACATTGGGGTGTATGTAATTTTTTGAATTAGTGTTTTAATTCTGCATATATACATGCTCAGGAGTATGAAATCTCTGGATCATATGTTAGTTTAATTTTTAGATTTTTTAGCAACCTCCATACTGTTTTCCACAGTTGCTGCATCAATTTACATTCCCACAGACAGTGTATAAGGGTTCCCTTTCTCCACATCCTTGCCAACATTTGTTATTTGTAGACTCTTTGATGATAGCAATTCTGACAGGAGTGAGGTGATATTTCATTGTTGCTTTGATTTACATTTCTGTAGTAATTAGCAATGTTGAGCATCTTTTCATGTGCCTGTTAGCCATCTACATGGCTTCTTTGGAAAAAAATGACTATTCAGGTCTTCTGTCCATTTTTTCATTAGGTTGTTTCTTTTTTGATATTGAGTTGTATGTGCTGTTTGTATATTTTGGATATTAACCCCTTGTTGGTCACATGATTTGCAAATATTTTCTCCCATTCCATAGGTTGATTTTTTGTTTTGTTGATGGTTTCCTTTGCTGTGCAAAACTTTTAAAGTTTAATTAGGTCTCATTTGTTTATTTTTGCTTTTGTTTCTTTTGGCTTAGGAGACTGATCCCCAAAAATATTGCTATGATTTGTCAAAGGGTCCTGCCCATGTTCTCTTCCAGGAGTTTTTATGGTTTATGTTCTTATATTTAGGTCTTTAAACCATTTTGAGTTTATTCATGTATATGGTATGAGGAAATGTTCTAATCTCATTGTTTTACATGTGGCTGTCCAGTTTTCCTAGCACCACTTGTTGAAGAGACTGTCCTTTCTCCAGTGTATATTCTTGCATCCTTTGTTTATAGATTAATTGAACATAGTGTGTGGGTTTATTTCTAGGCTCTCTAGTCTGCTCTACTGATCTATGTGTCTGTTTTTATGCCAGTACCATACTCTTTTGATTACTGTAGCTTTGCAGTAAAGTCTGAAGTCAGGGAGCATGATAACTGCAGCTTTCTTCATTTTTTTAAGATTGCTTTTGCAATTCAAGGTCTTCTGTGGTTCTACGTAAATTTTAGGATTATTTGTTCTAGTTCTGTGCAAAATGTCATGGGTGAAGGGATTGAAAAAGATATTTCATACAAACTGAAACAAAAATAAGACAGCGGTAGTAATACTCATATCACACAAAATAGACTTTAAAACAAAGGCTGTAACAAAAGACAAAGAAGGACTTAATATAATGATAAAGAGATCAGTACAAGAAGGGGATATTAAATTGATAACATATATGCACCCAATACAGGAGCACCTAAATATCTAAAGCAAATACTAACAGACATAAAGGGAGGAACTGACAATAACACAATAATAGTAGGAAACTTTCACAACCCACTGACATCAAGGAAGAGATCATCCAGACAGAAAAATCAGTAAGGCAACAATAGTCTTAAGTGACACAATAGACCCACTGGACTTAATAAATATCTATGGGACATTACATGTAAAAGCAGCAGAATACACATTCTTTTCAAGTGCACATGAAACATTCTTCAGGATAGATCATATACTAAGTCATAAAACAAGCATCAACAGATTTTAGAGGATAGAAATCTATAACTGCTTTTTGCATCAAAGAGGAACTCTCAGTCCAGACTGAGGCAGATAGTATATGGAAATGACCTGGAAGATAGAAAGATTGCGTTTTACCAAAGCTTCCTACATCAACTGCCACATACTCCTGCCTGACTTGTTTGCTTGAAATGAGATGTCTAACCCCAAACAGGTCCGGGTGCTGATGAAAGCCAAGCCCCAGTAATGATTCTAAAATTTCTCCTCTATGCTCACTAACCTTACCCCCAAAATAGGCTACATACAAAAAATTTATAATCAAATTAGTATCAGAGTTTTCAGTAGCAAAACTGAAAGCTAGAAAACAATAGAGCAATAACTATAATAATAATAATCAGAGTGAAAATGTTTTTCAACCTGGAATTTTATAAATGGACTCAATCAAATATGAAGGTATTTTAAAAAGATATTTTCAGACATTCAAGGACTCAAAAAACTATCTCTCATTGTTTCTTCTCTAGGAACCCACTAGAGGATCTATTCCAGCAGTCACCAAGCTTTTTGTTACCAGGGACTGGTTTCATGGAAGACAAATCTTCCACAGACCGGGGTGTGGGGGTGATGGTTCAGGCACTAATGCGAGTGATGGGGAATGATGGGGAGGAGCAAATGAAGCTTTGCTCGCTCGCCCACCGCTCACCTCCTGCTGTGTGGCCTGGTTCCTAACAGGCGGCAGACTGGTACCGGCCCACGGTTGGGGGCTGGGGACCCCTGATCTATTCCACAAAAAAAAAAAAAAAAGAACAAACCAAGAAATTTATTTTTCCTTCAATGTAGGATGTAGGATTTTTCCTTCAATGTAGGTCATAGTAGACCTGTGCTAAGAGCAAATCAAGGCAACAACCCAAGAAAAGAAGATAAACTTTCAAACCATGCTTTTAAACATAGTAGAGAGCATACATTGGTGAACTAGTGATTCATGGCTTTTGCCATTATGAGCTTATAATTTGGAATGTTTTTTCCCCATATTCCTGAATAACAGCTGTTGAGTCATTTTCTCTAGGTCCCCACCCACTGAAACACCAGGATCAGCCTTTCCTTTTTATCCTGTCTCCTTTGAATTCTGAGATGTAACAACACCATAAGTTTAGGTGAAGAAATAAGCACAGGATGTGAGTTTAGTAAAAAGTGGACCTCTGTGATATGAGCCATAGTTATTTAAATAAAACTTTTTCAAAGGCTAGAATAAGTACAATCATAGAATTCTATGTTAACATATTGATAACACTTGGAATGTGCCCTGAAAGAACGAACATGGTAACCTATTGGAGTGATGGGATTCTGGGTAAATCATTTATTTTAATAAAATATTATTTGCATAGTAATAAGACATGGAGGAGGAATGTGAGCAGCAAGGATAAGAAATTCTAGAGAGGGAAGAGCTTTTCCTAAGAGAGTTGTTGATCACCAGCCACTTCTGGGTGTGGGATGAGGGTTGAGCTTGGCCATGGCAAAGGGAATTTATTGGACAAAGAGAAACTAGAAGATCTTATAGTGCTTGTGCAATATTGGCATGTGAATTGGAAACTGGAAGCTTGTTTCCCCTCAGGAATTGCTGATTTCCCTGCAAATTTGGTTGGCTTGGAGCATGGGCTTGAAGCTTCTAAATGGGCAGAGAAAAAGTTCCTGATATCTCCTGATACTTAAGAGATAAAATCCTGTTTGGGAGTTGTTTACTACAAACACATAGCCAATCTCCCCTTCAAGATATCTGACAGGTTTTGAAGTTGTATGATACAGGAGAGTAAATAACTAAACTCAAAACCTCCAATGGGCAAAAGAGAATCTCTGTCACTCTTTTTGGGTTGAGGAGACAGAGACTTGACAGACTTTCAATCAAAACACAAGAGAAACTCCATTTTTAACTCCAAATGGATGGTTAAACTTCCTTGGTCCCCTTGGGTTGCCCTGAGGTGGCAAGGCTTGGCTGACAGGTATGGCCATCAGTTTAGCATGAGCCCTGGCTTGCCTGTTTTCACATTGGGTTCTCCTTCCTCTTCTTCTTGATCTCAATTATTAAATACCCCCAAAGGCCACCTCTAGGAGTTGGGGCATAGGGGTTTGTGGGCCTAATTGTAACTTTTCCAGTCAAATGCTCTACCACTGAACTATACCTTCTCTTAATTGTAACTTTTGGAGTTTCCGCCTAACATCAGTGGCAGACTGGCTGATACAATGTTGTCCCAGCAGGGATTGACCCTCAGGAGTAGATCAATCAATGTTAGTAAATTTTCTAAAAGCCTCCACAAAAAAAAAAAGGGAACTCCTAAGGAACAGGAATAAACCAGAGATGAACTTAATCTTACTAAAACTATAGCACAAACCCAGTTTATATCAATCTCTTATTTTATTTATGTAATTAGCTTCTTACCCTATCTTCCAAGGAAAGAGAGAATCACATCTGATGAGTGATATCATCATTTTATATACAATGTTTGACATACAATAAAACACTAGTAGACAGAGGCAGGATTATTTGGCTTATAATCATGGGAAAAATAAACAATACCATGATCACAGATCATCTGAATGTTGGAGTTAGCTGATGAAGACTGTAAAATTTATAATTAACAGACTTAAGAAAATAGATTAAAAGATGGACAAAATGGATGAAAATATAGAAAAATTCATCAGAGAATTGGAATCTATTAAAAAATAATGTTCTGAAGAAGACATACAAATGGCCAACTGGTACACCACCACAATGAGATATCACCTGACACCTGTTAGAATGGCTATTATCAAAAAGACAAGAGATGAAAAATGCTGGTGAGGATGTGGAGAAAAGGAAATATTTGTGCACTGTTGGTGGGAATGCAAATTGGTGCAACCACTATGGAAAACAGTATGGAGGTTTCTCAAAAAACTAGAAATAGAACTACCATATGATTCAGCAATTCCACTTCTGGGTATCTCCAAAGAAAATAAAAATACTACAAAAAGATATATGCAATCCCATGTTCATTGCGGCATTATTTATAATAGCCAAGATATGAAAGCAAACTAAGTATCCACTGATGGATGAGTTGATAAAGAAAACGTAATATATATATATATGATTCATATATATGAATGATTCAGCCATAAAAAGAAGGCAATCTTGCCATTTGCAACAACTTGGAGGGGACTTGAGAGCATTATGCTAAATGAAATGTCAGACAGAGAAAAAACAAATACTATATGATCTCACTTATATGTCTAATCTGAAACAGCAACAACAACAACAACAAGCTCAAGAATACAGAGAACAAAGAAGAAATTGATGGTTGCCAGAGGCATAGGTGGAGAGTGAGTAAAATGTAAAAACTTTCAGCTATAAAATAGTCATGTGGATGTAATGTACAGCATGGTGACTATGGTTAATAACACTGTATTGTATATTTGAAAGTTACTAAGAGAGTAGATCTTAAAAGTTCTAATAAGAAAAATAATTTGTAACTTTGTATGTTGATGGATGTACTTACTGTGGTGGTCATTTTGCAATATACACAAATATTGAATCATTATGTTGTATGCCTGAAGCTAATATAATCTGTTAATTATATCTCAGTAAAACAAAACAAAAGTGCTGGTTATATGATATTTTTTGAAAAATCAAATTGACATTCTAGAACTGAAAAATACAAATCTGAAATTAAGAATTCATTGGACTCAATTAACAGCAGACAGGACACAATAGGAAAAGTGATTAGTAAGCTATGAAGACAAGCTAATAAAAAATACCCAAACTGAAACACAGTTAAAAAATGGAAAGCAAAGATAAGAATGAAAGAAGACCATTCTCTATGTCTGCATATTTATTCCTGTCCTGCCCCTAGGTTCTTCAGAACCGAAAGTGAGACACAAAAATTTTAATATACAAGAAAGAGAGGATAAAAGAAAATGTAAAAAAATATATATTTAAAGATATTATTGACAAGAATCTTTCCAAAACCCATGGAACACATTATCTAACAGCTTCTAGAAACTCAGAAAACCCCAAAGAAAAACATTACCTAGGCACAATATAGTTAAACCGGTGGCACATATATACAATGGAATATTACTCAGCCATAAAAAGAAACGAAATTGAGTTATTTGTAGTGAGGTGGATGGACCTAGAGTCTGTCATACAGAGTGAAGTAAGTCAGAAAGAGAAAAACAAATACTGTATGCTAACACATATATATGGAATCGAAGGAAAAAAAAAGGTCATGTAGAACCTAGGGGCAAGACGGGAATAAAGACATAGACCTACTAGAGAATGGACTTGAGGATATGGGGAGGGGGAAGGGTAAGCTGTGACAAAGTGAGAGAGTGGCATGGACATATATACACTACCAAACATAAAATAGATAGCTAGTGGGAAGCAGCTGCATAGCACAGGGAGATCAGCTCCGTGGTTTGTGACCACCTAGAGGGGTGGGATAGGGAGGGTGGGAGGGAGGAAGACGCAAGAGGGAAGAGATATGGGAACATATGTATATGTATAACTGATTCACTTTGTTATAAAGCAGAAACTAACACACCATTGTAAAGCAATTATACTCCAATAAAGATGTTAAAAATAAATAAATAAAATTGTCTCAAAATAAAAAAAAGAAAAAAAGTAGCTAGAGGAAAAAAGATGCATTCCCTTAATAAAATTAATAACTGATTGATGAAAGGTGCTAATCAGGAGGATTCAAAATGGCAGCATAAGAAGATCCTGAACTCACCTTTTCCCATGGACACACACACAAAAAAGTCTCCAACTACATGTGGAATAATTCCCTCTGAATGATGTCTGAAAATAGGATGAACAGCGTCTCCAGCACAAGGTGTAAAAAAGATAGCATCAAGACATGTAGGAAAAATAGAGATACAGTCATGCCAAGGAAAAACCACACCCCAGCTGTGACAATACACAATTGGGAAGAATCACAAAGGTATGATTATTTTTCCTGAAAACTGAGGAATTTGAGCTATACAACAGGCTTCCCAAACCTTAGACCTTGCACAGGAGAGATGAGCCCCCAAAACACCTGGCTTTGAAAGCAATGGGGAAAGCTATAGAACTACAGGGAACAGAAAACCCCTCTTAAAGGGCTTGCACACAAACTCACTTGACCCAAAGCCAACACAAAACACCAGATTGAAAGGTGCATGGACTATAGGTGAAGGGGACCCACTTACTAATCTTGAAATGTCTGCCAGAGAGGCAGAAACCAGTTGTGATGCTCCCTGGGGACTGAGACACTGGCAGGAGTCTTTTTTTTTTTTTGCGGTACGCGGGCCTCTCCCGTTGTGGAGCACAGACTCCGGACGCGCAGGCTCAGCGGCCATGGCTCACGGGCCCAACCACTCCGCGGCATGTGGGATCTTCCCAGACCGGGGCACGAGCCCGTGTCCCCTGCATCGGCAGGCGGACTCTCAACAACTGTGCTACCAGGGAAGCCTCAGGAGTCATTTTTGTGATCTCAGGCAACCTTGCTAATACCTGCACTGGTAGGTGCCATTTTGAAAATCTTCATCTAAACTGTACCTTGGCCGGGTCTCACAGCTAGCCAGGTAAAAACCCTGCCCAACAGTACCCAGCAGCAATGACATCCAAGTCCCACAGCTACTTTGGGGTCCAGCCCCAGCCACCAGAGCTCAGCAGCTGCAATAGCCAGAGCCCACAGCCACACACCAGAACCCAACAGCCATCATGGCCAGGCTGTGCAGCTGTTCTGGTGGCCAACCCCAAGCAACAGTGTGCCATAGCCTCATGCAGCAGCAGTCACAGCCCCATCACAACAGGAGGGTACATGCAGTCCACATAAGGGACACCCTTGAGTGCTGGCTTTGGTGGCTGGGTGGGATTGCACTTCTGAGCCCCACAGGACATCTCTTATGTGAGGCCACCCCTTTAAGACTCTGAGAGATAGCTGATTTACCTAATACATGGAAACAGAGAATTAGGCAAAATGAGGAGATAAAAGAATATGTTCCAAATGAAAGAACAAGACAAAACATCAGAAAAAGAACTAAACAAAGTAAAGATAAACAATCTACCTGATAAAGAGTTTAAAGCAATGGTCACAAAAATGCTCACCAAACTCAGGAGTAGAGTGGACAAATGCAGAAGAACTTCAAAAAGAGATAGAAACTATAAGAAAATGCCAAGCAGAAATTATAACTGAACTGAAAAATACACTAGAGAGTTCAACAGCAGATTGGATGAGGTAGAAGAAATCAAGAAGCTTGAAATCGTATCATGCATCTTTTCCAACCACAAAGGTATGAAGCTACAAATCAATCAGAAGAATGAAATGGGAAAAACCCACAAAAACATGGAGATAAAACAACATGCTCTTGAATAATCAATGGGTCATCTAAAAAATCAAAGGAAGAGGAGGGATCAAAATGGCAGAGTAAGAAGAAAAGGATTTCACCTTCCCCCATGAACACATCAAAATTACATCTACCTGTGGAATAATTCTCATTGAAAACTAACTGGAAACTGGCAGAAGGATTCCTATACAACCAAGGTTGTAAGAAAGATACACATGTAATCATACAGGAAAGAAAGAAAAGTAATCAGGTCAGGACCTTCACCCCAGGAAAGGACTCTGATTAAAAATGAGATTACATGGGCACATACCTGCTCTATGGAGTGAGCAGTTCAAGTCAAATAATGGGCACCCCAATCCTGGGGTCCTACATGGAGGAGAAAAAAACCCTTGCCTGGTTGGAGGTCTGCTGGGACAAATAGAAGGGCTGTGGGAAGCCTGGACTCCACTGTAAGGATTATACATGCTGTCTAGCCCCCGAGGCAGGGCAGAGAGGGGCTGTTCTAGAGGCTGCCAGGTTCCTGTGACAGCCTTGCCATATGCCCCAGCACAAGATGAACAAATGCTCTGGTCCCAAAATAAACCCACACACTATGTTCAATTAATCTATAAACAAAGGATGCAAGAGCATACAATGGAGAAAAGAAAGTCTCTTTGGCAAGTGGTGTTGGGAAAGTTGGACAATCGCATGTAAATCAATGAAGTTAGAACACACCCTCACACCACACACAAAAATAAACTCAAAATGGCTTAAAGACTTAAATATAAGACATGACACCATAAAGCTCCTAGAAGAGAACATAGGCAAAACATTCTCTGCCATCAATCTTACCAATGTTTTCTTAGGTCAGTCTCCCAAGGCAATAGAAATAAAAACAAAAATAAACAAATGGGACCTAAACAAACTTACAAGCTTGTGTACAGCAAAGGAAACCATAAACAAAACAAAAAGACAACCTATGGAATGGGAGAAAATATTTGCAAATGATGCAACCAACAAGGGCTTAATTTCCAAACTACACAAACAGTTCATACAACTCAATAACAACAACAAAAAACCCAACCCAGTCTAAAAATGGGCAGAAGACCTAAATAGACATTTCTTCAAAGAAGACATACAGATGGGCAATAGGCATGTGAAAAGATGTTCAACATCGCTAATTATTAGAGAAGTGCAAATCAAAACTACAACAAGGTACCACCTCACACCAGTCAGAATGCCCATCATTAAAAAGTCTACAAATAACAAATGCTGAAGAGGGAGAAAAGGGAACCCTCCTACACTGTTTGTGGGGATGTAAATTGGTGCAGCCACTAAAGAGAACAGAATGGAGGTTCCTCAAAAAACTAAAAATAGAGTTGCCATATGATCTGGCAATCCCACTCTTGGGCATATATCCAGACAAAACTATAATTTGAAAAGATAAATGCACTCCTATGTTCACAGCAGCACTATTCACAATAGCCAAGACATGGAAACAAACTAATTGTCCATTGACAGATGAATAGATAAAGATGTGGTACATATAAACAATGGAATCTTACTCAGCCATTAAAAAGAAGGAAGTAATGCCATTTGCAGCAACATGGATGGACCTAGAGATTATCTTACTAAGTGAAGTAAGTCAGAAAAAGAAAGACAAATACCATATGTTATCATTTATATGTGGAATCTAAAATATGACACAAATGAACTTATCTATGAAACAGAAACAGACTCACAGACATAGAGAATAGACTTGTGGTTGCCAAAGGGGGAGTATGTGTGTGTGGTGGATGAATTGGGAGTTTGAGATTAGCAGATGTAAACTATTACATATAGAATAGATAAACAATAAGGTCCTGCTGTATAGCACAGGGAACTATATTCAATATCCTGTGATAAACCATAATGGAAAAGAATATGAAAAAGAATTGTATATATATGCATAACTGAATCACTTTGCTGTACAGCAGAAATTAACACAACACTGTAAATCAACTATATTTGAATAAAATAAATTTTAAAACATGCTCTAGTCCCACTCACTCCATGCTACAGTGCGGCACTGGATCTGAGGTGGCCACAACTGGAGAAATGACAACCGTGGGATGCATTGGCAATCCAGTCCCAGAGCAGAAACCTAGGTGAGGTGGCCATGGCCATTGTTGGCACTTACTCAAGCAGCACCCCAGAAATCTGACAGCAGCTATTCCACCACAGCTCACCTCTTAATACACTCAGAAAGACCACATGTGGGTCCCACTTGCCCTGAGGATTTGTTCCACAACAGGGCAGGAATGGTGGAGGCTGCATTGAATGATCAGCTGTGAGAGACAGCAGGACTTGCCCCCGAGGCAGCATGGAGACAGGTCTGCACTAGAGACTGCCAGTTTTCCTACCACCACATAGCCATGCCCCAGCCTGAGCTGAGCGAACACTCTGGCTCCTGTCATTCCATGCCACAGCATGGCACTAGATCTGGGGCAGCCACAACCGTGGAAAAGACTCAAACATGGGGTACAAAGGTGATCAAGTCCCAGAGTGGAGCCCAGGTCGGGCAGCATGGCCACTGTTGGCTATTACTCAAGCATCACCAAGAAGCAAGCTCAGATCAATGATAGTGACCATTCCACCACAGCTCACCTCCAATACATGCCGAGAGTCCATGCAGGCCCCACCAGCCCTGCAGAATGATACTACAACAAGGCAGGGTGCTGCAGAGGCTAGGGGCAGTGTCTGGCTGTGAGGGACAAAGGGGACTTGCATTTGAGTCTGCATCAGAGTGGAGCCATGGGCTCCTGCACAAGCAGCAAATTGGAACTCTTCATATGGGCCCCACTTGCTTCGGCACTCCCATCCTCTAGGGCAAGGGTCCCAGTGTGGGAAGAGGGAAAACTACACCTAAAGGGAAGAGAGTCAGCTCAGGCCCAACCCTCAGGGCTTCTGCTCCAGCAACTTGTGATTGGACCTTGTCCCCAACAAGGCAGTAAGGGCCACTGAGCAGAGAGGAAGTCCTGCCTCACACCTGACACCACCTCTAGCCATTCTATCTCCAGTCACACCCCCTACTAAAGTGGTAACTCACAGCACACATTGAGGAAAGAAGTGACTGGCATCCACATCAAAACCAGCCCTCCCACCAAAGGCACTGGACGTATTCAGTCTACATAGGGAAGCTCCCACATAAAAACACCAATTCGAGACCATAATAGTCTAATTATTAACCTAATTATTAGTGAAATGAAAATCAAAACAACAACGACGTATCACCTTACTGCTGTCAGAATGACTGTCAACAAAGTGTCTACATATAACAATGTTGGAGAGGATGTGGAGAAATGGAACATTTGTGCACCATTGTTGGGAATGTAAATTGGTGCAGCCACTATGGAAAACAATATGGAGGTTCCTCAAAAAACTAAAAATAGAACTACCATATGATCCAGCAATTCTACTCCTGGGTATATAACTGGGAAAAAAATGAAAACATTATTTTGAAAAGATACATGCAAAACAGAAACAGACTCACAGACATAGAAAACAAACTAATGGTTACCAAAGGGGAGAGTAAGGGAGGGAGGATAAGTTAGGAGTATGGGATTACTAGATACAAACTACTATACATAAAATAGATAAGCAACAAGAATTTGCTATATAGCACAGGGAATTAGATTCAGTATCTCGTAATAACCTACAATGGAATATAATCTGAAAAAATTAACGGAATCACTTTGCTGTACACCTGAAACTGACACAATATTGTAAATCAACTATACTTTCATAAATAAAAGAAAATATACCTGCACCTCAATGTTCACAGCAGCACTATGTACAATAGCCAAAATATGGAAGAATTCCAAGTGTTCTTCAAGAGAAGAATGGATGAAGAAGATGTGATATATATATATATATATATATATATATATATATATATATATATATATATATATATATACAGGGGAATGTTAGCCATAAAAAAGAATGAAATTCGGACATTTGCAGCAACTTATTTGGACTTAGGGTGTATTATGCAAGTGAAATAAATCAATTTGTCTGTGTTCTTTTGAAAAATATCTATACAGATCCTCTGCCAGTTTTTAAACCAGATTGTTTTTGCCTATTGAATTATGTGTTCTTTATATATTTTGGATACCAATCCCTTATCACACATACAATTTATAAATACATTCTCCCATTCATTAGGTTGTCTTTTCATTTTACTGATGGCTTTCTTCACTGTGCAAAAGTTTTTTAGCTTGATGTAGTCCCATTTGTTTATTTTTGCTTTTGTTTCCCTTGCCTTTGGAGTCAGATCCACAAAAACATTGCTAAGACCAGTGTCAGTGAGGTTACTGCCTATATTTTCTTTTAGGAATTTTATGCTTTCAGGTCTTACATTCAAGTCTTTACTCCATTTTGAGTTAATTTTTGTGTGTAATGTATGTTATTAGTCTATTTTTTTTTCTTTTGCCTGTGGCTCTCCAGTTTTCCCAGCACCTTTATTAAAGAGACTCCCCTTTCTCTATTGTAAGTTCTTTGCTACATTGCTGTAGATCAGTTGTCCATATGTACATGGATTTATTTCTGGGCTCTTAATTCGGTTCCATTGATGTATGTGCTTTTTTTTTTTTTTTTTTTTTTTTTGCGTTACGTGGTCCTCTCACTGTTGTGGCCTCTCCCATTGCGGAGCACAGGCTCTGGATGCGCAGGCTCAGTGGCCATGGCTCACGGGCCCAGCCACTCCACGGCATGTGGGATCTTCCTGGACCGGGGCACAAACCCACGTTCCCTGCATCAGCAGGCGGACTCTCAACCACTGTGCCACCAGGGAAGCCCTGTGCATTTTTTAATGCCAGTACTGTACTGTCCTGATTACTATAGCTTTGTGATATAGTTTGAAATCATGGCACATGATGCATCTAGCTTTGTCCTTCTTCCTCAACATGGTTTTGGGTATTCTGGGTCTTTTGTGGTTCCATACAGATTTTAGTATTGTTTGTTTTATTTCTGTGAAAAATGCCTTCAGAATCTTGATAGGTATTGTGTTGAATCTGCAGACTGCTTTGAGTAGTAAGGACATATTAATAATATTAATCTTCCCAAACTATGAACACAGAATATCTTTCCATTTATTTGTGTCTTCTTCAATTTCTTTCATCAATGTCTTATAATTTTTTGTGTGCAGGTCTTTCACCTCTTTGGTTAAATTTATTCTTAGGTATTTTATTCTTTTTGATGCAATTGGATGTGGGATTGTTTTCTTAATTTCTCTTTCTGATAGTTTCTTATTAGTGTATAGAAATGCCACAAATTTCTGTATGTTGATTTTGAATACTGTTACGTTCCTTAATTCATTTATTGATTCTAACAATGTTTTTGGTGCAGTCTTTAGGGTTTTCACACATATCATCTGTAAACAGTGACAGTTTTACTTCTTCCTTTCCAATTTGGATGTCTTTTTTTTCTTGCCTAATTGTTCTGGCTAGGACTTCCAATACTATGTTGAATGAAAGTGGCAAGAGTGGGCATCCTTGTCTTCTTCTTGATGTTAGAGTTAAAGTTTTCAGCTTTTCACCACTGAGTATTGTATTAGCTGTGGGCTTGTTGTATATGGCCTTTATTATTTTGGGGTATGTTCTTTCTGTACCCACTTTGTTGAGAGTTTTTACATAAGTGGATGCTGAATTTTATCAGATGCTTTTTTCTGCATCTATTGATATAATCATATGATTTTTAATCCTTCATTTTGCTCATGTGGGGTAGTACATTTATTGATTTGTGGATGTTGAACAATCCTTGCATACCTGAGATAAATCCCACTTCATCATTGTTTATGATCCTTTTAATGTACTGTTGAATTTGGTTACTAATAGTTTGTTGAGGTTTTTTTGCATCTATGTTCATTGGGGATATTGGTCTGTAATTTCATTTTTTAGTGGTGTCCTTGTCTGGTTTGGGTATCAGAGTAATGCTGGCCTTGTAAAATGAGTTTGAAAGTGTTTCCTCCTCTTCTGGTTTTTTGTTTGTTTGTTTTTGGAAGATTTTGAGAAGGATTGGTGATTGGTATTAATCTGTGAATGTTTGGTAGAATTCACCAGTGAAGCTGTCTGGTATTAATCTGTGAATGTTTGGTAAAATTCACCAGTGAAGCTCTCTGGTCTTGGACTTTTGTTTGTTAGGAAGTTTTTGATTACTGACTCAATCTGTTACTAGTAATAGATCTGTTCAAGTTTTCTATTTTTTCATAATTTGATCTTTAAAGATTGTACATTAATATGAATTTATTCATTTCCTCTGTGTTGCCCAATTTGTTGGCATATAATTGTAGTTGTTGCTTATGATCCTTTGGATTTCTTTGGTGTCACTTGTAACTTGTCTTTTATTTCTGATTTTATTTGAGTTCTTGCTCTATTTTTCTTTATGAATCTAGCAAACTTGTTCTTGATTTTGTTTATCTTTTCAAAGAACTGGGTTTTGGCTTTATGGTCTTTTCTATTGTCTTTTTAGTCTCTATTTTATTTATTTTTGCTGTGATCTTTATTTCCTTCCTTCTACTAATTTTGCATTTTGTCTGTTCTTTTTCTAATTCCTCGAGTTGTAAAGTTAGGTTGTTATTTTATACTTTTCGTGTTTTTTTGATGGAGGCATTTACTACAATGAACTTCCCTCTTATAACTGCCTTTGCTGCATCCCATAAGTATTGTTGCATTGTATTTCTATTTTTATTTGTCTCTAGGTATTTTTTAATTCTCTTCTGCTTTTTTTCATTGACCTATTGGTTGTTCCATGTTGTTTACTCTCCACATATTTATGAATTTTCCAGTTTTCTTCTTGTAATTTATTTCTAGTTTCATACTATTCTGATCAGAAATGATGCTTGATATGATTTCAATCTGCTCAAATTTGTTAAGACTTGTTTTGTGTCCTAACATATATCCTAGAGAAGGTTCTATGTGCACTTGAGAAGAATGTGTATTCTGTTGCTTTTTGATCGACTGTTCTGTGTGTAATTATTAAATTCATTTGGTCTAACATGCTATTTAAAGCCAATGTTTCCTTATTGATTTTCTGTCTGGATGATCTATCCATTGATGAAAGTGGAGTATTAAAGTCTTCTATTATTACTGTACTGATGTTTATAGCTCTCTTTATGTCTGTTAATATTTGCTTTATATATTTAGGTTATCCTACATTGCATGCATAAATATTTACAAATGTTATATCCTCTTATTGGTTTAACCCTTTTATCATTCTGCAGTGACCCTCTCTGCCTTTTATTGCATTCTTTCTTTTAGAGTCATTTTGTCTGATAAAAGTATCACTACCTCAGATTTCTCTTGATTTCCATTTTGAGAGCATATAATTTTCCATCCCTTAACTTACAGTCTGTATGTGTTCTTATGTCTGAAGTGAGTCTCTTGTAAGCAACACATAGATGGTTATTGTTTTGTTCAGCCATTCAGCCTCTGTATACCTTTAGGTTGGTGAATTTATTCCATTTTACATTTAAAGTAATTATTGATAGGTATGTACTTATTGCCATTTTGTTCATTGTTTTCTGGCTGTTGTGTAATTTCTCTGACCCTTTCTTCTTCTCTTGTCTCTCCATTTGTGGTTTGATGGCTTTCTATACTGGTATGCTTAGATTCCTTTCTCCTTATATTTTTTACATTTACTACAGGTTTTTGCTTTGTGATTATCATGAGGCTAACATATAACAAGTTATATTTATAAGTTGGACTTTTAATAGGAAATTGACAAGTTAATCCTAAAACTTACATTGAACTGCAGAGGATTTATAATCGCCAAGAAATCTTGAAGAAGAACATGTTTATTATAAAATATTAAAAATTAAGAGAATATGATATTGGAGAAAAGATAAACCAATTGTACAGAAAAGAAAATCCAAAAATAGATCTACACATATGTAGTATCCTGATTTATGACAAATCTCTACTGCAATTCGACAGAATAAAGGATGACCTTTTCAATAAATGTTGAGGAATCAATTGCATACCCATAGGGAAAAAGTGAGCCTTGACACCCTATCTCACATCAGAAACAATAATTAATTCAAAATGAATCATAGATCTAACTATGACAACTAAAAAATAAATAAATATTTTAGATGAAACGATAGGGAAATGTTGTCATGCCCTTGAGTCAGGCAAAAACTTGTTAAACTTGAAAAGTAAAATTAATCATAAAAGAAATTAGATTTCATTAAAATTAAGAACTTCTGTTAATTAAAAGACACTCGTTTTGGCTGGAAGATGGTGGAAGAGTAAGACGCGGAGATCACCTTCCTTCCCACAGATACACCAGAAATACATCTACACGTGGAACAACTCCTACAGAACACCTACTGAACGCTGGCAGAAGACCTCAGACCTCCCAAAAGGCAAGAAACTCCCCACGTACCTGGGTAGGGCAAAAGAAAAAACAGAGACAAAAGAATAGGGACGGCACCTGCACCAGTGGGAGGGAGCTGTGAAGGAAGAAAAGTTTCCACACACTAGGAAGCCCCTTAGCGGGCGGAGACTGCGGGAGGCGGAGGGGGGAGCTTCGAAGCCGCGGAGGAGTGCACAGCAACGGGTGCGGAGGGCAAAGCGGGGAGATACCCGCACAGAGGATCGGTGCCGACCGGAACTCACCAGCCCGAGAGGCTTGTCTGCTCACCCGCCGGGGCGGGCGGGGCTGCGAGGGGAGGCTCTGAGGCTCGGGTTTCGGTTTTGGACAGAGCGCAGGGAGAGGACTGGGGTTGGTGGCTTGAACATAGCTTGAAGGGGTTAGTGCACCACGGCTAGCTGGGAGGGAGTCCGGGGAAAAGTCTGCACCTGCCGAAGAGGCAAGAGACTTTTTCTTCCCTCTTTGTTTCCTGGTGTGCGAGGAGAGGGGTTTAAGAACACTGCTTAAAGGAACTCCAGAGACAGGCGTGAGCCGCGGCTAAAAGCACGAACCCCAGAGACGGGCGCGAGCCGCGGCTAAAAGCGCGGACCCCAGAGACGGGCGGGAGACGCTAAGGCTGCTGCTGCTGCCGCCACCAAGGGGCCTGTGTGCGAGCACAGGTCACTCTCCACACCCCTCTTCCGCGGAGCCTGTGCAGCCCGCCACTGCCACGTTCCCGGGATCCAGGGACAACTTCCCTGGGAGAATGCACGGCGGGGCTCAGGCTGGTGCAAAGTCACGCCGGCCTTTGCCGCCGCAGGCCCGCCCGCACTCCGTGTCCCTCCCTCCCCGCCCCTCCTTCCCCGCCGGCCTGAGTGCGCCAGAGCCCCCGAATCAGCGGCTCCTTTAACCCCATCCTGTCTGAGCAAAAAACAGACGCCCTCCAGCGACCTACACGCAGAGGCAGGGCCAAATCCAAAGCTGAGCCCCTGTGAGCTATGGGAACAAAGAAGAGAAAGGGATCTCTCTCCCAGCAGCCTCAGAAGCAGCGGATTAAAGCTGCACAATCAACCTGATATACCCTACATCTGTGGAATACCTGAATAGACAACCAATCATCCCAAATTAAGGAAGTGGACTTTGGGAGCAAGATCTATGATTTTTTTCCCTTTTCCTCCTTTTGTGAATGTGTATGTGTATGCTTCTGTGTGAGATCTTGTCTATAGTCTTGCTTCCACCATTTGTCCTAGGGTTCTATCCGTCCATGTTTTTTTTTAAATTTTTTTCTTAATAATTAATTTTAATAACGTTATTATACTTTACCTTTGTTCTTTCTTTCTTTCTTTCTTTCCTTCCTTCCTTCCCTCCTTTAGACAACGAATCATCCCAAATTGAGGAGTGGTCTCTCAGAGCAAGATTTATGACTTTATCCCCTTTACCTCTTTTACTGAGGGTGTATGTGTATGCTTCTGGGTAAGATTTTGTCTGTATAGCTTTGCTTCCAACATTTGTCCTAAGGTTCTATCCGTCCCTTTTTTTTTTTTATAAATAAGAATTTTTTAATTCAATAACTTTATTGTACTTTATTTTATTTTTACTCTATCTTCTTTCTTTCTGTCTTTTTTCCTTCTTTCCCTCCTTCCTTCCTTCCGCCCTCCCTCCCTCCCTCCTTTCTTTCCTTCTTTGCTTTTTTCTTTCTTTCTTTCTTTTCTTTCTTTCTTTCTTTCTTCCTTCCTTCCTTCCTTCCTTCCCTCCTTTCCTTCTTTCTTTCCTCATACTTCTACTAATTCTCTCTACTTTTTCTCCCTTTTATTCTGAGCCGTGTGGATGAAAGGCTGTTGGTGCTCCAGCCAAGAGTCAGGGCTCTGCCTCTGAGGTAGGAGAGCCAACTTCAGGACACTGGTCAACAAGAGACCTCCCAGTTCCACATAATATCAAACGGCGAAAATCTCCCAGAGACCTCCATCTTAACACCAGCACCCAGCTTCACTCAACAACGAGCAAGACACAGTTCTGGACAACCTATGCCAAACAACTAGCAAAACAGGAACACAATCCCACCCATTAGCAGAGAGGCTGCTAAAATCATAATAAGGCCACAGACACCCCAAAACACACCACCAGATGTGAACCTGCCCACTAGAAAGACAAGATCCAGCCTCATCCACCACAACACAGGCACTAGCCCCCTCCACCAGGAAGCCTACACAACCCACTGAACCAACCTTAGCCAATGGAAACAGACATTAAAAACAGCAGGAACTACGAACCTGCAGCCTTCAAAAAGGAGACCCCAAACACAGTAAGATAAGCAAAATGAGAAGACAGAAAAACACACAGCAGATAAAGGAGCAAGATAAAAATGCACCAGACCTAACAAATGAAGAGGAAATAGGCAGTCTACCTGAAAAAGAATTCAGAATAATGATAGTAAGGATGATCCGAAATCTTGGAAATAGAATGGACAAAATGCAAGAAACAGTTAACAAGGACCTAGAAGAACTAAAGATGAAACAAGCAACGATGAACAACACAATAAATGAAATTAAAAGTACTCTAGATGGGATCAATAGCAGAATAAATGAGGCAGAAGAACGGATAAGTGACCTGGAAGATAAAACAGTGGAAATAACTACTGCAGAGCAGAATAAAGAAAAAAGAATGAAAAGAACTGAGGACAGACTCAAAGACCTCTGGGACGACATTAAACACACCAACATTCGAATTATAGGGGTTCCAGAAGAAGAAGAGAAAAAGAAAGGGACTGAGAAAATATTTGAAGAGATTAGAGTTGAAAACTTCCTTAATATGGGAAAGGAAATAGTTAATCAAGTCCAGGAAGCACAGAGAGTCCCATGCAGGATAAATACAAGGAGAAATACGCCAAGACACATATTAATCAAACTGTCAAAAATTAAATACAAAGAAAGCATGTTAAAAGCACCAAGGGAAAAACAACAAATAACACATAAGGGAATCCCCATAAGGTTAACAGCTAATCTCTCAGCAGAAACCCTACAAGCCAGAAGGGAGTGGCAGGGCACACTGAAAGTGATGAAGGAGAAAAACCTGCAGCCAAGACTACTCTACCCAGCAAGGATCTCATTCAGATTTGATGGAGAAATTAAAACCTTTACAGACAAGCAAAAGCTGAGAGAGTTCAGCACCACCAAACCAGCTTTACAACAAATGCTAAAGGAACTTCTCTAGACAAGAAACACAAGAGAAGGAAAAGACCTATAATAACGAACCCAAAACAATTTAGAAAATGGGAATAGGAATATACATATCGATAATTACCTTAAATGTAAATGGACTAAATGCTCCCACCAAAAGACACAGATTGGCTGAATGGATACAAAAACAAGACCCTTATATATGCTGTCTACAAGAGACCCACTTCAGACCTAGAGACATATACAGACTGAAAGTAAGGAGATGGAAAAAGATATTCCATGCAAATGGAAACCAAAAGAAAGCTGGAGTAGCAATTCTCATATCAGACAAAATAGACTTTAAAATAAGGACTATTAAAAGAGACAAAGAAGGACACTACATAATGATCAAGGGATCGATCCAAGAAGAAGATATAACAATTGTAAATATTTATGCACCCAACATAGGAGCACCTCAATACATAAGGCAAATACTAACAGCCATAAAAGGGGAAATCGACAGGAACACATTCATAGTAGGGGACTTAAACACCCCACTTTCACCCATGGACAGATCATCCAAAATGAAAATAAATAAGGAAACACAAGCTTTAAATGATACATTAAACAAGATGGACTTAATTGATATTTATAGGACACTCCATCCAAAAACAACAGAATACAAATTTTTCTCAAGTGCTCATGGAACATTCTCCAGGATAGATCATATCTCAGGTCACAAATCAAGCCTTGGTAAATTTAAGAAAATTGAAATTGTATCAAGTATCTTTTCTGACCACAATACCATGAGACTAGATATCCATTACAGGAAAAGATCTGTAAAAAATACAAACACATGGAGGCTAAACATACACTACTTAATAATGAAGTGATCACTGAAGAAATCAAAGAGGAAATAAAAAAATATCTAGAAACAAATGACAATGAAGACACAACGACCCAAAACCTGCATCAAAAGCAGTTCTAAGGGGGAAGTTTATAGCAATACAAGCCCACGTTAAGAAGCAGGAAACACCTTGAATAAACAACCTAACATTGCACCTCAAGCAATTAGAGAAAGAAGAACAAAAAACCCCAAAGCTAGCAGAAGGAAAGAAATCATAAAAATCAGATCAGAAATAAATGAAAAAGAAATGAAGGAAACGATAGCAAAGATCAATAAAACTAAAAGCTGGTTCTTTGAGAAGATAAACAAAATAAATAAACCACTAGCCAGACTCATCAAGAAAAAAAGGGAGAAGACTCAAATCAATAGAATTAGAAATGAAAAAGGAGAGGTAACAACTGACACGGCAGAAATAAAAAAGATCATGAGAGATTACTACAAGCAACTCTATGCCAATAAAATGGACAATCCGGAAGAAATGGACAAATTCTTAGAAATGCACAACCTGCCAAGACTGAATCAGGAAGAAATAGAAAATATGAACAGACCAATCACAAGCACTGAAATTGAAACTGTGATTAAAAATCTTCCAACAAAGAAAAGCCCAGGACCAGATGGCTTCACAGGCGAATTCTATCAAACATTTAGAGAAGAGCTAACACCTATCCTTCTCAAACTCTTCCAAAATATAGCAGAGGGAGGAACACTCCCAAATTCCTTCTACGAGGCCACCATCACCTTGATACCAAAACCAGACAAGGATGTCACAAAGAAAGAAAACTACAGGCCAATATCACTGATGAACATAGATGGAAAAATCCTCAACAAAATACTAGCAAACAGAATCCAACAGCACATTAAAAGGATCATACACCATGATCAAGTGGGGTTTATTCCAGGAATGCAAGGATTCTTCAATATACGCAAATCTATCAATGTGATAAACCATATTAACAAATTGAAGGAGAAAAACCATATATCCTCTCAATAGATGCAGAGAATGCTTTTGACAAAATTCAACACCCATTTATGATAAAAACCCTGCAGAAAGTAGGCATAGAGGGAACTTTCCTCAACATAATAAAGGCCATACATGACAAACCAACAGCCAACCTCATCCTCAATGGTGAAAAACTGAAAGCATTTCCACTAAGATCAGGAACAAGACAAGGTTGCCCACTCTCACCACTCTTATTCAACATAGTTTTGGAAGTTTTAGCCACAGCAATCAGAGAAGAAAAGGAAATAAAAGGAATCCAAATCGGAAAAGAAGAAGTAAATCTGTCACTGTTTGCAGATGACATGATCCTATACATAGAGAATCCTAAAGATGCTACCAGAAAACTAATAGAGCTAATCAATGAATTTGGTAAAGTGGCAGGATACAAAATTAATGCACAGAAATCTCTGGCATTCCTATATACTAATGATGAAAAATCTGAAAGTGAAATCAAGAAAACACTCCCATTTACCACTGCAACAAAAAGAATAAAATATCGAGGAATAAACCTACCTAGGGAGACAAAAGACCTGTATGCAGAAAATTATAAGACACTGATGAAAGAAATTAAAGATGATACAAATAGATGGAGAGATATACCATGTTCTTGGATTGAAAGAATCAACATTGTGAAAATGACTCTACTGCCCAAAGCAATCTATAGATTCAATGCAATCCCTATCAAACTACCACTGGCATTTTTCACAGAACTAGAACAAAAAATTTCGCAATTTGTATGGAAACACAAAAGACCCCAAATAGCCAAAGCAATCTTGAGAACAAAAAAAAAAGAGCTGGAGGAATCAGGCTCCCTGACTTCAGACTATACTACAAAGCTACAGTAATCAAGAGAGTATGGTACTGGCACAAAAACAGAAATATAGATCAATGGAACAGGATAGAAAGCCCACGCACGTATGGACACCTTATCTTTGATAACGGTGACAGGAATATAAGTGGAGAAAGGACAACCTCTTCAATAAGTGGTGCTGGGAAAACTGGACAGGTACATGTAAAAGTATGAGATTAGATCACTCCCTAACACCATACACAAAAATAAGCTCAAAATGGATTAAAGACCTAAATGTAAGGGCAGAAACTATCAAACTCTTAGAGGAAAACATAGGCAGAACACTCTATGACATAAATCACAGCAAAATCCTTTCTGACCCACCTCCTAGAGAAATGGAAATAAAAACAAAAATAAACAAATGGGACCTAATGAAACTTCAAAGCTTTTGCACAGCAAAGGAAACCATAAACAAGACCAAAAGACAGAATGGGAGAAAATATTTGCAAATGAAGCAACCGACAGAGGATTAATCTCCAAAATTTACAAGCAGCTCATGCAGCTCAATAACAAAAAACAAACAACCCAATCCAAAAATGGGCATAAGACCTAAATAGACATTTCTCCAAAGAAGATATACAGACTGGCAAAAACACATGAAAGAATGCTCAACATCATTAATCACTAGAGAAACGCAAATCAAAACTACAATGAGATATCATCTCACACCAGTCAGAATGGGCATCACCAAAAAATCTAGAAACAATAAATGCTGAAGAGCGTGTGGAGAAAAGGGAACACTCTTGCACTGCTGATGGGAATGTGAATTGGTTCAGCCGCTATGGAGAACAGTATGGAGGTTCCTTAAAAAACTACAAATAGAACTACCATATGACCCAGCAATCCCACTACTGGGCATATACCCTGAGAAAACCAAAATTCAAAGAGTCATGTACCAAAATGTTCATTGCAGCTCTATTTACAATAGCCCGGAGATGGAAACAACCTTAGTGCCCATCATCGGATGAATGGATAAAGAAGATGTGGCACATATATACAATGGAATATTACTCAGCCATAAAAAGAAACGAAATTGAGCTATTTGTAATGAGGTGGATAGACCTAGAGTCTGTCATACAGAGTGAAGTAAGTCAGAAAGAAAAAGACAAATACCGTATGCTAACACATATATATGGAATTTAAGAAAAAAAAATGTCATAAAGAACCTAGGGGTAAGGCAGGAATAAAGACGCAGACCTACTAGTGAACGGACTAGAGGTTATGGGGAGGGGGAAGGGTTAGCTGTGACAGGGCGAGAGAGAGTCATGGACATATACACACTAACAAACGTAGTAAGGTAGATAGCTAGTGGGAAGCAGCCGCATGGCACAGGGATATTGGCTCGGTGCTTTGTGACAGCCTGGAGGGGTGGGATAGGGAGGGTGGGAGGGAGGGAGACGCAAGAGGAAAGACATATGGGAACATATGTTTATGTATGACTGATTCACTTTGTTATAAAGCAGAAACTAACACACCATTGTAAAGCAATTATACCCCAATAAAGATGTTAAAAAAAAAAAACAAAAAAAGACACTTGTGTGAGAGTTGAAGAGGCAAACAATGAGTGGAGGAAAACACTTGCAATACATAAAATCTTATAAAGATTTCAAAATAAATTTGTATGAATAAATATTCATACAAATCAACAAGAAAAAAACACCATAAATTAAAAATGGGTAAAAGACTTAGACAATTCACAAATTTCTAAATGACCAATAAGAATATGAAAATATTCTCAATATCATCAGTTAGCAGAGAGACACTAATTAAAATCACAATGTAAAAGTTCTGATTATGATTTTGGCTGTACAAATATATACATGGGATAAAATTACATAGAACCACACACACACATACATACACACATACACAAATGAGTGTATGTAAAAACTAATGAAATTTGAGTACGGTTTCTTGTTAACCGTATTGTATCAATGCCAATCTCCTGTCCAAAAAATACTTGTACAAGACTGTTCTTGGCAGTTTTATCTGTAATGTCTCAGCCTGGAATCAGCCCAAACGTACATCAACAGGAGGATAGATAAACAAATATTCTGTAGTCATACAATGGAATACTTCTTAAGAATAGAAAGGATGACTGATGGCATGGATGAATCTCAAAAACATGTTGAGCAAAAGAAGCCAGACATAATATTATATGACTCCATTTATATAGATTTCTAGAACAGGCAAAACAAATCTATAGTGATAGAAATCACAATAATAGTTGTCTCTGGCATGGAGGGAATTTACTTTAAAGGGGTATATAGGAACATTCTGGGGTGATAAAAATATTCTATACCTCGATTTAAAAGGTAAATACATATGTGTGTATATTTGTTAACACTCATCAAACTGTACATCTAAGACATATGCATTTTATTGTAAAATAACTTATACTTCACTTTTAGAAAATGAAAACATCAGGAAAGAGGATGACATGAGGCCCAGGAAAGAGGGGTCTAACATAACCAAAAAAGTAAAAGAATTTCTAACATAATGCCAAAAAGAAGTCCCGGGTTGATGGCTAAGCAGGGAATATAGAGAACAGCCAGTCTAGATTGAGCAGGAGGACAACGGCCTCTAGAAGAGAGGTTTCCCAGGAAAACTGGAAGTTGTGTATTGCCTAATGTATTTGACCACTTGGAAAATTATATTAATATGTAACAGACCTGACAGACCATGAAGAAATAATTAACAATAGATACACAGATTAAGAACAATTAAAAATATTGGGAAATTACTTTCTCTAGAGGGGGGTTATAAAAGACAGGAAGCATAATCATAGTACATTACCTGTCTCCACAGATAATGCTTACATAGTCATAATAATGTAAACACTGGCTACTGTGATTTTGAAATATGACCTAGCTATACTGTGAAGGTGAGGGCAAGAGAAGTGTGTTTGTTAGTGTGTTGGAAGAGAGCTAAATTTCATCTACCATGTTCAGAAATCAACAGTTGTTGAAGTGAAAACTTTAAGTAGTATATTATCTAGAAATATGAAGTTATAACCAAAAAAACAACTAAAATAGTAGAAAATTCTTGCCTCTAAAGACTAAGAATTCAGTTCTGCAGGAGTGGGCAGGGACTTTTTTTATTATGTCTTTAGTAATTATTATGCATACAATTTATGTTGAAAATGCAAGTTAACTTTAAAAGAAAAGTGACTTGTAGGTAGATGATGCTCCCAAAGATGCATACATACTAATCACCCAAACCTGTGAGTATATTATGCTACATGGTAAAGAGGAATTAAGGTTGTAGATGGAATTAAGGTTGCTAATCAGTTGACTTAATTTATTTAATTTTAACATCTTTACTGGAGTATAATTGCTCTACAGTGGTGTAATAGCTTCTGCTTTATAACAAAGTGAATCAGACATACATATACATATATCCCCATATCTCATCCCTCTTCAGTCTCCCTCCCACACTCCTTATACCATCCCTCAAGGTGGTCACAAAGCACCGAGTTAATATCCCTGTACTCTGTGGCTGCTTCCCACTACCTACTGATTTTACATTTGGTAGTGTATATACATACATGCAACTCTCTCACTTTGGCCCAGTTTACACTTCCCCCTTCCCGTGTCCTCAAGTTCAACCTCTATGTCTGTAACTTTATTCCTGTCCTGCCCCTAGGTTCCTCAGAACCTTTTTTTTTAGATTCCATATATATGTATTAGCACATGGTATTTATTTTTCTCTTTCTGACTTACTTCACTCTGTATGACAGACTCTAGGTCCATCCACCTCACTACAAATAACTCAATTTTGCTTCTATTTATGACTGCGTAATATTCCACTGTATATATGTGCAACATGTTTACCCATTCATCTGTCAATGGACGCTTAGGTTGCTCCCATGTCCTGGCTATTGTAAATAGTGCTGCAATGAACATTGTGGTACATGACTCTTTTTGAATTATGGTTTTCTCAGGGTATATGCCCAGTAGTGGGATTGCTGGGTCATATGGTAGTTTTATTTTTAGTCTTTTAAGGAGCCTCCATACTGTTCTCCAGAGTGGCTGTATCAATTTACATTCCCACCAACAGTGCAAGAGTGTTCCCTTTTCTCCACACCCTCTCCAACATTTATTGTTTCTAGATTTTTTGATGATCACCATTTCGACCAGTGTGAGGTGATACCTCACTGTAGTTTTGATTTGCATTTCTCTAATTATTAGTGATGTTTAGCATCCTTTCATGTGTTTGTTGGAAATCTGTATATCTTCTTGGTAGAAAGGTGTATTTAGGTCTTCTGCTCATTCTTAGAATGGGTTGTATGTTTTTTTGATACTAAGCTGCATGAGCTGCTTGTAAATTGTGGAGATTAATCTTGCCAGTTGCTTCATTTGAAAATATTTTCTACCATTCTGAGGGTTATCTTTTGTTTTCTTTATGGTTACTTTGTTGTGCAAAACTTTTAAGTTTCATTAGGTTCCAGTTCTTTATTTTTGTTTTTGTTTCCATTTCTCAGGGAGGTGGGTCAAAATGGATCTTGCTCTGATTTAAGGCATAGAGTATTCTTCCTATGATTTCTTCTAAGAGTTTGATAGTGTCTGGGCTTACATTTAGGTCTTTAATCCATTTTGAGCTTATTTTTGTGTATGGTGTTAGGGAGTGTTCTAATTTCATACTTTTACATGTACCTGTCCAGTTTTCCCAGCACCACTTATTGAAGAGGCTGTCTTTTCTCCACTGTATATTCTTGCCTCCTTTATCAAAGATAAGGTGTCCATATGTGCGTGGGTTTATCTCTGGGCTTTCTATCCTGTTCCATTGATCTATATTTCTGTTTTTGTGCCAGTACCATACTGTGTTGATTACTGTAGCTTTGTAGTATAGTCTGAAGTCCAGAAGCCTGATTCCTCCAGCTCCATTTTTCTTTATCAAGATTGCTTTGTCTATTCAGGGTCTTTGGTGTTTCCATACAAATTGTGAAATTTTTTATCCTGGTTCTGTGAAAAATGCCATTGGTAGTTTGATAGGGATTGCATTGAACCTATAGATTGCTTGGGGTAGTATAGTCATTTTCACAAAGTGGATTTTTCCAATCCAAGAACATGGTACATCTCTCCATCTGTTTGTATCATCATTAATTTCTTTCATCAGTGTCTTATAGTTTTCTGCATGCAGGTCTTTTGTCTGCTTAGGTAGCTTTATTCCTAGATATTTTATTCTTCTCTTGCAGTGGTAAATGGGAGTGTGTTCTTAATTTCACTTTCAGATTTTTCATCATTAGAGTATAGGAATGCCAGATATTTCTCTGTATTAAATTTGTATCCTGCTACTTTACCAAATTCATTGATTAGCTCTAGTAGTTTTCTGGTATCATCTTTAGGATTCTCTATGTAGAATATCATGTCATCTGCAAACAGTGACAGGTTTATTTCTTCTTTTCCAATGTGGATTCCTTTTACTTATTTTTCTTCTGTGATTGCTGTGGCTAAAACTTCTAAAACTATGTTGAATAAGAGTGGTGAGAGTGGGCAACCTTGTCTTGTTCCTGATCTTAGTGGAAATGGTTTCAGTTTTTCAACATTGCGGATAATTTTGGCTGTTGGTTTTTCAAATATGGCCTTTATTATATTGAAGAAAGTTCCCTCTATGCCTACTTTCTGCAGGGTTTTTATCATAAATGGGCGTTGAATTTTGTCAAAAGCTTTCTCTGCATCCATTGAGATGATCATATGGATTTTCTCCTTAAATTTGTTAATATGGTGTATCACATTGATTGATTTGCATATATGAAAGAATCCTTGCATTGCTGGAATAAACCCCACTTGATCATGGTGTATAATACTTTTAATGTGCTGTTGGATTCTGTGTGCTAGTATTTTGTTGAGAATTTTTGCATCTATGTTCATCAGTGATATTGCCCCATAGTTTTCTTTCTTTGTGGCATCTTTGTCTGGTTTTGGTATCAGGGTGATGGTGGCTTCGTAGAATGAGTTTGGGAGTGTTCCTCCCTCTGCTATATTTTGGAAGAGTTTGAGAAGCATAGATGTTAGCTCTTCTGTAAATGTTTGATAGAATTCCCCTGTGAAGCCATCTGGTCCTGGGTTTTTATTTGTTGGAAGATTTTTAATCACAGTTTCAATTTCAGTGCTTGTGATTGGTCTGTTCATATTTTCTATTTCTTCCTGATTCAGTCTTGGCAGGTTGTGCATTTCTAAGAATTTGTCCATTTCTTCCAGGTTGTCCATTTTATTGGCATAGAGTTGCTTGTAGTAATCTCTCATGATCTTTTGTATTTCTGCAGTGTCAGTTGTTACTTCTCCTTTTTCATTTCTAATTCTATTGATTTGAGTCTTCTCCCTTTTTTTCTCGATGAGTCTGGCTAATAGTTTATCAATTTTGTTTACTCAAAGAACCTGTTTTTAGTTTTATTGATCTTTGTTTTCATTTCCTTCATTTCTTTTTCATTTATTTCTGATCTGATCTTTATGATTTCTTTCCTTCTGCTAACTTTGGTTTTTTTTAAATTCTTCTTTCTCTAATTTCTTTAGGTGCAATGTTAGGTTGTTTATTTGAGATGTTTCCTGTTTCTTAAGGTAGGATTCTATTGCTATAAACTTCCCTGTTTGAACTGCTTTTGCTGCATCCCATAGGTTTTGGTTCATCGTGTCTCATTGTCATTTGTTTCTAGGTATTTTTTGACTTCCTCTTTGATTTCTTCAGTAATCACTTCGTTACTAAGTAGTGTACTGTTTACGCTCCATGTGTTTGTATTTTCTACACATCTTTTCCTGTAATTAATATCTAGTCTCATAGTGTTGTTGTTGGAAAAGATACTTGATATGATTTCAATTTTCTTAAGTTAACCAAGGCTTGATTTGTGACCCAAGATATGATTTATCCTGGAGAATGTTCCATGAGTGCTTGAGAAGAATGTGTATTCTGTCATTTTTGGAAGGAATGTCCTATAAATATCAATTAAGTCCATCTTTTTTAATGTACCATTTAAAGCTTGTGTTTCCTTATTTATTTTCATTTAAGGTGATCTGTCCATTGGTGAAAGTGAGGTGTTAAAGTTCCCTACTATGATTGTGTTACTGTCGATCTCCCCTTTTATGGATGTTAGCACTTGCCTTATGTATTGAGGTGCTCCTATGTTGGGTGTATAAATATTTACAACTGTTTTATCTTCTTCTTGGATTGATCCATTGTTCATTCTGTAGTGTCTTTCTTTGTATGTTGTAATAGTCTTTATTTTAAAGTCTATTTTTTCTGATATGAGAATTGCTACTCCAGCTTTCTTTTGATTTCCATTTTCTTGAAATATATTTTTCTATCCTCTGACTTTCAGTGTATGTGTCCCCAGGTCTGAAGTGGGTCTCTTGTACACAGCATTAATACAGGACTTGTTTTTGTATCCATTCAGCCAGTCTATGTCTATTGGTTGGAGCATGTAATCCATTTACATTTAAGGTATTTATCGATGTGTATGTTTCTATTACCATTTTCTTAATTGTTTTGGGTTTGTTATTGTAGGTCTTTTCCTTCTCTTGTGTTTCCTCCCTAGAGAAGTTCCTTTAGCATTTGTTGTAAAGCTGGTTTTGTGGTGCTGAATTCTGTTAGCTTTTGCTTCTCTTTAAAGGTTTTAATTTCTCTGTTGAATCTGAATGAGATCCTTGCTGGGTAGAGAAATCTTGGTTGTAAGTTTTTCCCTTTCATCACTTTTATTATGTTTTGCCTCTCCCTTCTGGTTTGCAGTGTTTCTCCTGAAAGATCAGCTGTTAACCTTATGGAGATTCTCTTGTATGTTATTTGTTGTTTTTCCCTTACTTCTTTTAATTATTTTTCTTTTTATTTAATTTTTGATAGTTTGATTAATATGTGCCTTGGCATGTGTCTCCTTGGACTTATCCTGTATGGGACTCTCTGTGCTTCCTGAACTTGATTGACTATTTTGTTTTTCCATATTAGGGAAGTTTTCAACTATAATCTCTTCAAATATTTTCTCAGTTCCTTTCTTTTTCTCTTCTTCTGGGATCCCTATAATTCTCATGTTGATGCATTTAATGTTGTAACAGAGGTCTCTGATACTGTCTTCAATTCTCTTCATTCTTTTTTCTTTATTCTGCTCTTTGGTAGTTATTTCCACTCTTTTATCTTCCAGGTCACTTATCCATTCTTCTGTGTAAGTTATTCTGCTATTGATTCCTTCTAGATAATTTTTAATTTCATTTATTGTGTTGTTCATCATTGTTTGCTTGCTCTTTAGTTCTTCTAGGTCCTTGTTAAACATTTCTTGTATTTTCTCCATTGTATTTCCAAGATTTTGGATCATCTTTACTATCATTACTCTGAATTCTTCTTCAGGTAGACTGCTTATTTCCTCTTCATTTGTTTGGTTTGATTTGTTTTTGCCTTGCTCCTTCATCTGCTGTGTGTTTCTCTGTCTTCTCATTTTGCCTAACTTACTGTGTTTGGGGTCTCCTTTTCACAGGCTGCAGGTTCATAATTCCCTTTGTTTTTGATGTCTGCCCCCAGTGGCTACAGTTGGTTTAGTGTGTTGTGTAAGTTTCCAGGTGGAGGGAACTGGTGCCTGTGTTCTAGTGGTTGAGGCTGGATCTTGCCTTTCTGGTGTGCAGGACCATGTATGGTGTTGTGTTTTGGGGTGTCTGTGGCCTTATTACTATTTTAAGCAGCCTCTCTGCTAATGGATGGGATTGTGTTCCTGTCTTGCTAGTGGTTTGGCATAGGGTGTCTATCACTGTAGCTTGCTGGTCGTTGACTGGAGCTGTGTCTTAGCATTGAGATGGAGATCTCTGGGAGAGCTTTGGCCATTTGATATTACATGGAAGTGGGAGGTCTTTGGTGGACCAGTGCTCTGTACTCAGCTCCCCCACCTCAGAGGCATAGCCTTGACACCTGGCCGTAGCACCAAGACCTTGTCAACCACATGGCTCAAAAGAAAAGGGAGAAAAAAAGAAAGAAAGTAAAAAGAAAAGAAAATAAAGTTTATTAAAATAAAAAAAATTAAAATTATTAAAAATAAAAATATTAAAAAGTAATTTTAAAAAGAAAGAAGAGAGCAACCAAACCAAAGAACACATCCAACAATGATAATAAGGGTTAAAAGCTATACTAAAAAAAAATAAATAAATAAAGGACAGACAGAACCCTAGGACAAATTATAAAAGCAAAGCTATACAGACAAAAAGCAAAGCTATTTCACACCAGAAAACATACACATACATACTCCTAAAAAGAGTAAAAGGAAAAAATATATATATGTCTGTATATAAAAAAAAGGAAGAGAGCAACCAAATCAATAAACAAATCTACCAATGATAATAAACTCTAAATACTAAACTATGATAAACATAAAACCAGAAACAATTATTTGCAGAAAGCAAACCCTAAGTCTACAGTTGCTCCCAAAGTCCACCCCCTCAATTTGGGATGATTCGTTGTCTATTCAGGAATTCCACAGATGCAGCGTACATCAGGTTGATTGTGGAGATTTAATCTGCTGCTCCTGTGGCTGCAGGGAGAAATTTCCCTTTCTCTTCTTTGTTTGCACAGCTCCTAGGTTTCAGCTTTGGATTTGGCCTGGCGTCTGCATTATAGGTCGCCTGAGGGTGTCTGTTGTTTACTCAGAAATGATGGGGTTAAAGTAGCAGCTGATTAGGGGGCTCTGGCTCACTCCGTCCTGGCGGAGGGAGGGGTATGGAATGCGGGGCAAGCCTGTGGTGGCAGAGGCCAGCATGATATTGCACCAGCCTGAGGTGCCATGTGTTCTCCTGGGGAAGTTGTCCCTGAATCACGGGACCCTCGCAGTGGCAGGCTGCACAGGCTCCCAGGAGGGGAGATATGGAGAGTGGCCTGTACTTTCACACCGGCTTCTTGGTGGTAGCATCAGCAGCCTTTGCGTTTCATGCCCGTCTCTGGTGTCCGTGCTGATAGCCGCATCTCACAGCCATCTCTGGAGCTCGTTTAGGTGGTGCTCTGAATTCCCTCTCCTTGCACACCCTGAAACAATGGTCTCTTGTCTCTTAGGCAGGTCCAGTCTTTTTCCCGGACTCCCTCCCAGCTAAGTGTAGCTCACTAGCCCCCTTCAGGCTGTGTTCACGCCTCCAACCCCGGTCCTCTCCCTGTGATCCTACCGAAGCCGAGCCTCAGCTCCCAGCCCCCGCCCGCCCTGGCGGGTGAGCAGACAAGCCTCTCTGGCTGGTGAGTGCTGGTCGGCACCGATCCTCTGTGCGGGAATCTCTCCGCTTTGCCCTCCGCACCCCTGTTGCTGTGCTCTCCTCCGTGGCTCTGAAGCTTCCCCCCTCCACCACCCGCAGTCTCTGCCCGCGAAGGGGCTTCCTAGCGTGTGGAAACTTTTCCTCCTTCACAGCTCCCTCCCCGAGGTGCAGGTCCTGTCCCTATTCTTTTGTCTCTGTTTTTTCTTTTTTCTTTTCCCCTACCCAGGTACCTGGAGAGTTTCTTGCCTTTTGGGAGGTCTGATGTCTTCTGTCAGCGTTCAGTAGGTGTTCTGTTGGAGTTGTTCCACATGTAGATGTATTTCTCATGTATTTGTGGGGAGGAAGATGATCTCCACGTCCTACTCCTCACCATCTTGAAGGTCTCCCCCCAGTTGACTTTAAAATAGGGAGATTATTCTGGACTATCTGGGCAGGTCCATTGTAATCACAAACATCCTTAAAAGTCAAAGGGGGTGGCAGGAGAGAGGTCAGAGTAATGTGAGGATGTGAGAAATACTCAATTATTATTTTTTACTTGGAAGATAGAGGAAGGGGCCACCAGTGTAGGAATGCAGTGGCCTTTATAAGCTGTAAAAGGCAATTACATGGAGTCATTTCTAGAGTCTCCAGATGGGAAGGCAACCCTGCCAATACCTTGATCTTAGCAGTGAGACCCATTTCAGACAAATCTACAGAACTGTACGATGATTAGTTTGTCTTGGTTTAAGTCATTGTTTGTGGCAATTTGTTGCATGAGCAATAGAAAACTAACATAGTGACAAGGTGAAGAAAAAAAACCCAGAGTAATATCTGTATATTTATATGTACATTTTCTCATGTACATTAAATGATCTTGTCTTTTTTGTGTGTTTAGGATTAGCTCCCAAACAGTATATTACACAAATCCCCTTAATAAGAAAAATACTGATCAAAGGTATTAAGGCAGTCATATACACATCTGTTTCATAATGACAATGATATTCTACTCCATACAAGTAATCAACTATGGCATAAAATTATTCCAGATTCATACACAAGGTTATACCACAGTAAATAAATTCTAATTTATTTAAGCTCCCATTAACTAATATAATAATTCACTTGTGGTTTATGCCACTATAATTGATGTATTACTTCTACATGATCACCAAACAAATGTGTTATGTTCACTGTTTTATAATCAAGGTTTAGTGCAGTGTCATCAACATATTGTTAATGAAGGTAATTAAAGACTTTTCTGCACCTCAGTATCAAAAACACTAAAGGAGTCATATTACACTTACATAAGAAATCTTATCTCTCTCCTATGTAAGGTCTTTCCTTTTCAAATCTTTTGTAATTCAAAGGCCTGAGAAATATATAAAAGGAGCTGTCTAGATATTCTATATCTAGTCAAGTAGATGAAAGAGGTTAAACCTTTTAGGATGATTGTTTTCAAGTAAGAAGTATAGATGATGCTATGATTGTTCAGATATTTATTTTTTGCTGCTAAGATTCAATTAATTTGCAGTGTCTATATATATATATATATATATATACATATATATATGTATGCTTTGATGATTAAATCAATAAATTCATTTAGGCTGTTTGTCATTATGGCTGGTGAAGAATTCTAGCAGTGGCCGGCATGATGTGATGAAGAAAGTCTCCTGGAAAGCTTAGTAATTGTCTCAAAGGAGACCTTGCACTTTTTTGTTTGTTTGTTTCTTTTCTTTCTTAACATCTTTATTGTTGTATAAATGCTGTAAAATGGTGTGTTAGTTTCTGCTTTATAACAAAGTGAATCAGTTATACATATACATATACATATGTTCCCATATCTCTTCCCTCTTACATCGCCCTCCCCCCCATGCTCCCTATCCCACATGGCTAGGTGGTCACAAACCACCGAGCTGATCTCCCTGTGCTATGGGGCTGCTTCCCACAAGCTATCCATTTTATATTTGGTAGTGTATATATGTCCATACACCTCTCTCACTTCATCTCAGCTTACCCTTCCCCCTCCCCATACGTTCAAGTCCACTCTGTAGTAGGTCTATGTCTTTATTCCCGTCTTAGCCCTAGTTTCTTCATGACCTTTTCTTTTTTTCTTAGATTCCATATATATGTGTTAGCATACAGTATTTGTTTTTCTCTTTCTGACTTACTTCACTCTCTATGACAGACTCTAGGTCCATCCACCTCACTACAAATAACTCAATTTCATTTATTTTTATGGCTGAGTAATATTCCATTGTATATATGTGCTACGTCTTCTTTATCCATTCATCTGATGATGAACACTTAGGTTGCTTCCATGTCCTGGCTATTGTAAATAAAGCTGCAATGAACATTTTCGTACATGACACATTTTGAATTCTGGTTTTCTCAGGGTACATGCCCAGTAGTGGGCATGCTGGTTCGTATGGTACATCTATTTTTAGTTTTTTAAGGAACCTCCATAGTGGCTGTAACAATTTACATTCCCAACAACAGTGCAATAGGGATCTCTTTTCTCCACACCCTCTCCAGCATTTATTGTTTCTAGATTTTTTGGTGATGCCCATTCTGATCAGTGTGAGATGATATCTCATTGTAGTTTTGATTTGCATTTCTCTAGTGATTAATGATGTTGAGCATTCTTTCATGTGTTTGTTGGCAATCTGTATATCTTCTTTAGAGAAATGTCTATTTAGGTCTTCTGCCCATTTTTGAATTGGCTTCTATGTTTGTTTGATATTGAGCTGCATGAGCTGCTTGTAAATTTTGGAGATTAATCCTTTGTCAGTTGCTTCATTTACAAATATTCTCTCCCATTCAGAGGGTTGTCTTTTGGTCTTGTTTATGGTTTCCTTTGCTGTGCAAAAGCTTTTATGTTTCATTAGGTCCCATTTGTTTATTTTTGTTTTTATTTCCATTTCTCTAGGAGGTGGGTCAAGAAAGATCTTGCTTTGATTCATGTCATAGAGTGTTCTGCCTATGTTTTCCTCTAAGAGTTTGATAGTGTCTGGCCTTACATTTAGGTCTTTAATCCATTTTTAGTTTATTTTTGTGTATGGTGTTAGGAGTGTTCTAATTTCATACTTTTACATGGACCTGTCTAGTTTTCCCAGCACCACTTATTGGAGAGGCTGTCTTTTCTCCACTGTATATTCTTGCCTCCTTGATCAAAGATAAGGTGACCATACCTGCGTGGGTTTATCTCTGGGCTTTCTATCCTGTTCCATTGATCGATCTTTCTGTTTTTGTGCCAGTACCATACTGTCTTGATTACTGTAGCTTTGTAGTATAGTCTGAAGTCCAGGAGCCTGATTCCTCCAGCTCCATTTTTCATTCTCAAGATTGCTTTGGCTATCTGGGGTCTTACATGATTCCATACAAATTGTGATTTTTTTTGTTCTAGTTCTGTGAAAACTGCCAGTGGTAATTTGAGAGGGATTTCATTAAATCTGTAGATTGCTTTCAGTAAGTGAGTCATTTTCACAATGTTGATTCTTCCAATCCAAGAACTTGGTAGATCTCTCCATCTATTTGTATCATCTTTAATTTGTTTCATCAGTGTCTTATAATTTTCTGCATACAGGTCTTTTGTCTCCCTAGGTAGGTTTATTCTTAGATATTTTATTCTTTTTGTTGCAATGGTAAATGGAAGTATTTTCTTAATTTCACTTTCAGGTTTTTCATCATTAGTGTATAAGAATGCCAGAGATTTCTGTGCATTCTGTGCATTCTGCTACTTTACCAAATTCATTGATTAGCTCTAGTAGTTTTCTGGTATCATCTTTAGGATTCTCTATGTATAGTATCATGTCATCTGCAAACAGTGACAGATTTACTTCTTCTTTTCCAATTTGGATTCCTTTTTTGTCTTTTCCTTCTCTGATTGCTGTGACTACAACTTCCAAAACTATGTTGAATAAGAGTGGTGAGAGTGGGCAACCTTGTCTTGTTCCTGATCTTAGTGGAAATGCTTTCAGTTTTTCACCATTGAGGATGATGTTGGCTGTTGGTTTGTCATATATGGCCTTTATTATGTTGAGGAAAGTTCCCTATAAGCCTACTTTCTGCAAGGATTTTATCATAAATGGGTGTTGAACTTTGTAGAAAGCTTTCTCTGCATCGATTGAGATGATCATACGGTTCTCTCCTTAAATTTGTTAACATGGTGTATCACAGTGATTGATTTGCGTATATGGAGGAATCCTTGCATTCCTGGAATAAACAGCACTTGATCATGGTGTATGATACTTCTAATGTGCTGTTGGATTCTGTTTGCTAGTAGTTTGTTAAAGATTTTTGCATCTATGTTTATCAGTGATATTGCCCTGTAGTTTTCTTTCTTTGTGACATCTTTGTCTGGTTTTGGTATCAGGGTGATGGTGGCCTCGTAGAATGAGTTTGGGAGTGTTCCTCCCTATGCTATATTTTGGAAGAGTTTGAGTAGGATAGGTGTTAGTTCTTCTCTAAATGTTTGATAGAATTCGCCTGTGAAGCCACGTGGTCCTGGGATTTGGTTTGTTGGAAGAGTTTTAATCACCGTTTGAATTTCAGTGCTTGTGATTCGTCTGTTCATATTTTCTATTTCTCCCTGGTTCAGTCTCGGCAGATTGTGTATTTCTAAGAATTTGTCCATTTCTTCCAGATTGTCCATTTTATTGGCATAGAGTTGCTTGTAATATTCTCTCATGATCCTTTGTATTTCTGCAGTGTCAGTTGTTACTTCTCCTTTTTCATTTCTAATTCTATTGAATTGAGTCTTCTCCCTTTTTTTTCTTGATGAGTCTGGCTAATGGTTTATCAATTTTGTTTATCCTCTGAAAGAACCAGGTTTTAGTTTTATTGATCTTTCCTATCATTTCCTTCATTTCTTTTTCATTTATTTCTAATCTTTATGATTTCTTTCCTTCTGCTAACTTTGGGTTTTTTGTTCTTCTTTCTCTAATTACTTTAAGTGCAGGTTTAGGTTGTTTATGTGAGATATTTCCTGTTTCTTAAGGTAGGATTGTATTGCTATAAACTTCCCTCTTAGAACTGCTTTTGCTGCATCCCATAGCTTTTGCTCCTCGTGTCTCCATTGTCATTTGTTTCTAGGTATTTTTTGACTTCCTCTTTGATTTCTTCAGTGATTTCTTGGTTATTAAGTATTGTATTGTTTAGTCTCCATGTGTTTGTATTTTTTACAGATGTTTTACTGTAATTGATATCTAGTCTCATAGCATTGTGGTCGGAAAAGATACTTGATATGATTTCAATTTTCTTAAATTTTCCAATGCTTGACTTGTAACACAAGATATGATCTATCCTGGAGAATGCTCCATGAGCACTTGAGAAGAATGTGTATTCTGTTGTTTTTGGATGGAATGTCCTATAAATATCAATTAAGCCCATCTTGTTTAATGTATCATTTAAAGCTTGTGTTTTCTTATTTATTTTCATTTACGATGAGCTGTCCATTGGTGAAAGTGGGGTGTGAAAGTCCCCTACTATGATTGTGTTACTGTTAATTTCCCTTTTTATGGTTGTTAGTATTTGCCTTATGTATTGATGTGCTCCTATGTTGGGTGCATAAATATTTACAATTGTTATATCTTCTACTTGAATCGATCCCTTGATCATTCTGTAGTGTCCTTCTTTGTCTATTGTAATAGTCTTTATTTTAAAGTCTATTTTGTGTGATATGAGAATTGCTACTCCAGCTTTCTTTTGGTTTCCATTTGCATGGAATATCTTTTTCCATCCCTTCACTTTCAGGCTGTATGTGTCCACAGGTCTGAAGTGGGTCTCTTGTAGACAGCATATATATGGGTCTCGCTTTTGTATCCATTCAGCCAATCTGTGTCTTTTGGTGGGAGCATTTAATCCATTTACATGTAAGGTAATTATCGATATGAATGTTCCTATTCCCATTTTCTTAATTTTTTTGGGTTTGTTATTGCAGGTCTTTTCCTTCTATTGTGTTTCTTGCCTAGAGAAGTTCCTTTAGCAGTTGTTGTAAATCTGTTTTGGTGGTGCTGAACTCTCTCAGCTTTTGCTTGTCTCTAAAGGTTTTAATTTCTCCATCATATCTGAATGAGATCCTTGCTGGGTACAGTAATCTTGGCTTTAGGTTTTTCTCCTTCATCACTTTAAATATGTCCTGCTGCTCCCTTCTGGCTTGCAGAGTTTCTTCTTAAAGTTCAGCTGTTAACCTTATGGGGATTCCCTTGTGTGTTATTTGTTGTTTTTACCCTTGCTGCTTTTAATATGTTTTATTTAATTTTTGACAGTTTGATTAATATGTGTCTTGGCGTGTTTCTCCTTGGATTTATCCTGTATGGTACTCTGTGCTTCCTGGACTTGATTAACTATTTCCTTTCCCATATTAGGGAAATTTTCAACTATAATCTCTTCAAATATTTTCTCAGTCCCTTTCTTTTTCTCTTCTTCTTCTGGGACCCCTGTAATTCAAATGTTGGTACATTTAATATTGTCCCAGAGGTCTCTGAGACTGTCCTCAGTGCTTTTCATTCTTTTTTCTTTATTCTGCTCTGCAGTAGTAATTTCTACTATTTTATCTTCCAGGTTACTTATCCATTCTTCTGCCCTAGTTATTCTGCTATTGATCCCTTCTAGAGAATTTTTAATTTCATTTATTGTGTTGTTCAACATTGTTTGTTTGCTCTTTAGTTCTTCCAGTCCCTTGTTAATTGTTTCTTGTATTTTGTCTATTCTATTTCCAGGATTTTTTGTCATCTTTACTATCATTATTCTGAATTCTTTTTCAGACAGACTACCTATTTCCTCTTCATTTATTTGGTCTGGTGGGTTTTTACCTTGCTCTTTCATCTGCTGTGTGTTTTTCTGTCTTCTCATTTGGTTTAACTTACTGTGTTTGGGGTCTCCTGTTCGCAGGCTGCAGGGTCGTAGTTCCTGGTTTTTTTGGTGTGTGTCCCAGTGGCTAAGGTTGGTTCAGTGGGTTGTGTAGGCTTCCTGGTGGGGGGGGGCTCGTGCCTGTGTTCTGGTGGATGAGGCTGCATCTTTTCTTTCTGGTGGGCAGGTCCACGTCTGGTGGTGTGTTTTGGGGTGTCTGTGGCCTTATTATGATTTTAGGCAGCCTCTCTGCTAATGGATGGGGCTGTGCTCCTGTCTTGCTAATTGTTTGGCATAGGGTGTCCACCACTGTAGCTTGCTGGTCATTGAGTGAAGCTGGGTCTTAGCGTTGAGATGGAGATCTCTGGGAGATTTTCGACATTTGATATTACATGGAGCTCAGAGGTCCCTTGTGGATCAGTGTCCTGTAGTTGGCTCTCCCACCTCAGAGGCACAGCACTGACGCCTGGCAGCAGCACCAAGAGCCTTTCATCCACATGGCTCAGAATAAAAGGGAGAGTAAATAGAAAGAAAAAAGAAAGAAAGAAAGAGGATAAAATAAAATAAAGTTATTAAAATAAAAAATAATTTTTAAGAAGAAAAATTTTTAAGCAAAAAAAAAAATAAATAAAACAAACAGACTGACAGACCCCTAGGACAAATGGTGAAATCAAAGCTATACAGACAAGATCTCGCACAGAAGCATACACATACACATTCACAAAAAGAAGAAAAGGGGAAAAAATCATAGATCTTGCTCTCGAAGTCCACCTCCTCAGTTTGGGATGATTCGTTGTCTATTCATGTATTGCACAGATGCAGGGTACATCAAACTGACTGTGGAGATTTAATCCGCTGCTTCTGAGGCTGCTGGGAGAAATTTCCCTTTCTCTTCTTTGTTCACACAGCTCCCAGGGCTCAGCTTTGGATTTGGCCCCACCTCTGCATGTAGGTCGCCGGAGGGCGTCTGTTCTTCGCTCAGACAGGACGGGGTTAAAGGAGTAGCTGATTCGGGGGCTCTGACTCAGTCAGCCAGGGGGGAGGGAGGTGTATGGATGCGGGGAGAGCCTGCAGCGGCAGAGGCCAGCACGACGTTGTACCAGTCTGAGGCATGCCGTGCATTCTCCCGGGGAAGTTGTTCCTGTATCATGGGACCCTGGCAGTGGCGGGCTGCACAGGCTCCCGAGAGGGGAGGTGTGGATAGTGACCTGTGCTTGCACACAGGCTTCTTGGTGGTAGCAGAAGCAGCCTCAGCGTTTCATGCCCATCTCTGGGGTCCACGCTGATAGCTGCAGCTCGAGCCCATCTCTGGAGCTCCTTTGAGCAACACTCTTAATCCCCTCTCCTCATGCACCAGGAAACAAAGAGGCAAGAAAATGTCTCTTGTCTCTTCGGCAATTCCGCACTTTTTCCCGGACGCCCTCCCGGCTAGCCGTGGTGCACTAACCCCTTCAGGCTGTGTTCACACCGCCAACCCCAGTCCTTTCCCTGGAATCTGACCGAAGCCCGAGCCTCAGCTCCCAAACCATGCCCGTCCCAGCAGGTGAGCAGACAAGCCTCTCGGGCTGGTGAGTGCTGGTCAGCACCGATCCTCTGTGCGGGAATCTCTCCGCTTTGCCCTCCGCACCCCTGTTGCTGCGCTCCCTCCACGGCTCCAAAGCTTCCCCCCTTTGCCACCCACAGTCTCCACCCACAAAGGGGCTTCCTAGTGTGTGGAAACCTTTCCTCCTTCACAGCTCCCTCCCACTGGTGCAGGTCCCATCCCTATTATTTTGTCTCTGTTTTTTCTTTTTTCTTTTGCCCTACCCAGGTTCGTGGGGAGTTTCTTGCCTTTTGGGAGGTCTGAGTTCTTATGCCAGTGTTCAGTAGGTGTTCTGTAGGAGTTGTTTCACGTGTAGATGTATTTCTGATGTATCTGTGGGGAAGAAGGTGATCTCTGCACCTTACTCTTCCGCCATCTTGGAACTCTCTCCCGGGCCTTGTTTTTTTTTTTTTTTGGTTTTTTTTTGTTTGTTTGTTTTTTGCCGTTTGCGGGACTCTCACTGTTGTGGCCTTTCTTGTTGCGGAGCACAGGCTCCGGACGCACAGGCTCAGCGGCCATGGCTCACAGGCCCTGCCGCTCCGCGGCACGTGTGATCTTCCCAGACCGGGGCACGAACCCGTGTCCCCTACATTGGCGGGCGGACTCTCAACCACTGTGGCACCAGGGAAGCCCCGGCCTTGTGTTTTGATGTACCTATGTTTAGAAATTTTGAGTGCGTTATATTATTATTATAGAATAATATAGTTATTATAAATGTCAGGTCATATAGTTATGATGTCTTTAACACTGGAAGGGATCATAAAGATCATGTAGTTCATTGTAAGATGAGAGTGCTGAGGTTTCAAGTCTCTGGAAGAAATTTGATCAGATATTTTGGCATTTATTCATGAAGTCTGACTGGTTTCTAAAGGGCTTTGTTAGAGTAGATATCCAAGTCTCAAATCGTTCAGGGTTCTAATGGTTTTGGATAGGTTTGGAGGCCTAGAAAGCATTCTAGATTCTAGTAGTGTGGATTGGAGAGACACTGGCATAAGTACCTCCAGGGTTTAGAGTGTACCCATTAGCCTCATGCAGTTTGATGGCAAGGATTTATAAACTTCAATGTTGGCACACCCCAGGGGGATCAAAAGTAATTCATTTTTTCTTTACTATGTCTTTGTAGCAGGGAATAAAAAGATCCTATGTTAACTAAGAAAAATTAGGCCTCTCCATTTCCAGCCCTGAAAATGAGAGTAATCCTGAAAAGTGCAACATTTTGGCTTCCTCAGTGAATGACTTGGCAGCACACAAATAATATACCAGTGACGGTTAAGCTTCTCAGGATGAATCATCTCTATTTTCAGCATTAGGAATCCATATCTCTGATACTCCCCAGGGTAGCCTACTAGGAGCCAGCTTAAAAAAAAATAAGTTAAGGATTTCACTTTCAATTTTATCTACTGCTGTACTGTGTCTTTTCAAAAGACAGGGTACTATCTTAAGTAGCGAGAGAATGGCAGGGACATATGTTCATTCCACAGCTCACACAAGCATGAAACTACACTTTATATGTCTATTTGAATCCATACCAAAATGCGTGAAAGAGTTCATTCTTTATTTGACAGTTAGCTTTGGAAAGGCTGTCTCCTTAGGAACCATCACTGTAATTGATATTCAGATGTGTGTATCAGTTTGAACAGATCAAGAGATAGCTCTCATACTTTACAAGATAGCTATTAAGTAAGAGCACCGCAAATAACCTCTAGTGTAAATAAATGAAACTGTAGGTATTTCTAGTGGATTCATCCTTCTTTTGATTTCAAAGTAGAAATTTTGATCATGTCATGACATGCATGAGGAAATTTATGCATTTGATTACTCTGGAAGAAAAGGTTATTGAAGAATGCTTCATTTTATGCCATGTATGCCTTCTGTAAAAAATTATCAATTGTATCTTTAATTTGGACACATTTTTGGTGTAAAAAAATACATGATTTCATGCAACCCAGACAGAATATACCATATCAATATTATTGTGAAGTGAGATTCTTCAGGGCTTGAATAAGTTCAGAAATACAGAAAAAATTTTCAGGCCATATTATACAAAAACAGTTGATCATATGGTGACCATATGTCAATAAATATTTTAAAAAACATTTAAATCAATTATGTATTATGTAGGCACTTAATTTGCCATTTGACTAAGTTTATTATTCCAAATTAATGTAATTCAACAGAAATTTATTGAATATAATGTTTTCTGTATCTTTTTCTCTCGATTCCAAATAAATTAATCCTATTTCTTCTTGCATCCAGAGCCCTACTATCATTTTAGGTAAAAGTCTTCTGTAAATTTTCATTTTCTTACTAGTATCATTCTTCTAAAATAGCTATACTTTAGTCCGGGGTGGACAAGGATATGAAGATAAAGCAGGCAAAGAACCAAGATGAGGTAAGAAATAAAATGAATTTCCTGAAAGCTCTTAAGAGGAAGGGGCTGTTTCATATACTTTATTATAGTCAGAAAGCAAGTGATCAGTAACTGTGACTGCATTATTATAATATTTAATTTTCCTATGAGGTCAAAATATGATTTATCCTTATTATCCTCAGTTAACAGATAAGGAACTTGGTTATTCCCAGACACTCTTCCATATGAATTTTAAAACTTATTTAGTTCAGGGTTTCCCTGGTGGCGCAGTGGTTGGGAGTCTGCCTGCCGATGCAGGGGACATGGGTTCGTGCCCCGGTCCGGGAGGATCCCACGTGCCGCGGAGCGGTTGGGCCCATGAGCCATGGCCACTGAGCCTGCACGTCCGGAGCCTGTGCTCCACAACACGAGAGGCCACAGCAGTGAGAGGCCCGCATACCGCAAAAAAAAAAAAAAAAAAATTATTTAGTTCAATCGCAAGGGAAGTCACTTTCAGGTTCTGATTGGAACTCAACCTAAAAATTACTGACTTGTTATTGGTAGTAGAGGGAAAAAGTACCACTACATAAGTATGCATGTATCAGGATATTATAGGCAGCCTGACTTTTAATTGTACAAAAATTGGAAGTGATCTGAATGACCACTCAATAGAGGAATACATTGTGGTGTACCAAACTACAGATTTTTGTGATTCTAGTAAAAAGAATGCATTATATCTCTATATCTTGACCTGGATGGATGTACAAGATATTTATTAAGTGAAAATGCAATTTAAAGAGTAATGTGTATAATATGATCCCATGTTTGTAAGAGAAAGGTATGGAAAAGCACATACCAGACTGAGGACATTGGTTATGTCAGTGGAGTGCATATGGAGAGGAGTTGGGGAAAGAATAGTGTTTATTTTTTATATTTATTTTTTATACATATTACAATGATCGTATATTATTTTTGTAATTAAAAAGAAATAAATCATAATGTCTTTCTAAAAACAAATCAAGCAACAATATATTATAGTGATTTTTCTCTAAATGATGGATTACGGTTGCTTATATTTTACACATTGTTTTACTTTTGTGGCATGAATAAAATTTATTTTATTGGGGGCATAATAGTTGCCTCACAGCATAGTTGTAAAGATGAAATGAAATATGAAAATGAAGCCCCTGCCAGATAGAAGACTCTTAATGATAGTAGCTGCCTTGGTCATAGGGACAGTAGGTCAGAAGAGAAATAATTTGTATTTAGGTGCAGAGATAATGAAGGTAGTACTTGAGGTGGGCTTTGAGGAATGGGTAGGATTTCCACATGTGAATATGGGGTGATGGGCAAGTAGATGACAAACACAGAATGTGTTCAGGGAAATTGATTACAAGAAATGTGTTTTCAAAAATTGACAAAAGAAAAGAAAAGAGGGTGATGGTGCTTTGAAAGAATTACTTGGTCCAGGAAATGTGTTTTGAGATAGGGAAACCTAAGAACATTTGCAAGCAGAAGAGAAATAGAGATTGAAGATCAAATTTGAGAATCAGTAACTCCTTGATGGAACAAAGCGTAGAGAATGTAGGTAGGGATGAAATCAGGACATGAGTAGAGGTGTGGCTTTGGCAAAGGGAGGTATACTTTATTAAAGACAGAACAAAACAGAGGGATGCAAAGTAATTTTTAAGCTGGATAGAAAGAAAGTTGAGAGAACTTTCATATTGGAAATCTTTAATTAAAAAAAAGTCAATAAAAGAATAAGAAGGCTAGGGTGGGGTTGAGTACTTTGAAGAAAGCTTGGAACACTTAAAATGGAGAAGACCACAAGAGAGTTACTAAAGATATTTAAAGGGATTGGTAATCAGCAGCAAAAGCCTAGCTGAGATCAAAGCACATAATCATCATGGTTTTGCAACTTTTTCACTGAAACCCTGTGCCTAAGAAGTAAGAGTGAATGGCAGCCATCATCCACAGCTGGAAATTAGTCTAGCAGGGACTGCTGGTGGTCCCCCAATATCTACTCTCCCCTTTTTCTACAGTAAAAGAACCTATAATTTTTTTATCTGGACACATGAATACCCAGAAAAAAACTACATTTCCTCGTTTTATTTCCAATTAGTTATTGCCATGTGACTCTGTTCTGAATGATAAGATATGACCAGAAGCAATGCACACAAATTCCAGGTTATGCATTTAAAGAGAAAAGATACCACTTGCCCTCCTTTTTTACTCCTTCAAGGAGGTACTAGATGGAATACAGATGTAGGGTGGGTCATTTTGGACTATGTGGAGGAGGAGAGCATCTTAAAAATGATGGATCATGAAAATAGAAATAATCTGGACTCCACATGAATTCACAGAGTAAGACATACTAACTTAAGGGGAGTGAAGTAACCAAGATGGTGGCAGAGGTCATTCCTGACTTTGCTTCCCCTCTCAAGAACAACTAACAACTATTCAAGAACAAGACACCATTGAGTGAATTCTAGAACACAGAGGTGAGGCTGAAGCACCCCCGTGCACCAGAGACCAAGACAGACTACAGTAGAAGGATAAAAGATGTGGCTACACATTTACTGCACTGCCCCTCCCGCAGACCAGTATAGCACCACGTGGAGAGGTCTCATCTGAGCCTCTGATTCCTCCAGTGGGAAAAGAGAATCCAGGAGAAAACAACCATCCCCCCCACCCCTGAGTCTTGTGGGTCACTTTGTGGAAGTCCCTACTCGGATCTTGCCTAATAAGGATTGCAAGGGAATCTGTGGGGCTCAAACACTAGGAAATCTGATGGTGATGGAGGAGGGAGAAGGGCTTGCACTAACCAGTACACAGATCTTTGCAGACCAAGTTCATACCTGCAGTGCCCAAGTGGTAATCCAAATCAGTGGGTGGCTTTGCTCATCTGCCGAACCAAGTTGGTGGTGCACTCTCACCAGGGAACTTGGTGGGGTGCAGATCTGACTGATTCAGATCCTTAAATAAGGATTTTTGCCAGCCCTGGAGCCTGGTTTGCCCACACGCAGGCAAGGGGCTGAGTCACAGCCACACCTGCTATGGAGAGTGACTCCCAGCCACGTGTGATCAAGGGGATAGTGGAAATACCTGGAAGCTGTAGAGCTCAGTGAAGCTCAAGCTGAGAGGCAAGCAGGTAGGCAGAACTGATTGCCCTCAGAGCAAAACCAGTACTGGGCATGTAGAGTTCCCCTGCTATGGATAGACAGGAGGATTAATTTATAGCCATGGCTGAGGGTACTTCCTAGCCCCTCCCAACCAGAGACACTGTTTGGGAAATTGAGAGTTGCTTGGAGCAGCCCCCTCCCCTTGCTGCCCAGGCAAAGAAGCTGAGACACAGCCCCACCTGCTTTGTCTCCTGGTCCCATCTGACAAGAAGTGTTGGCAAGAACACCTGAAAACTGTATGGCCAAGTGGTGGTTGAACTGGGAGAAGGGCAGCAGAGTTTATAGTTTACAGAGAAAATCCAGTTGCCCTGTTTGGTCAGGGAACTTAGGGCATAGGTCAGCTTGAGTTAAAACCAAAAGAGAGCCTTACCAAGCTTACAAACACAGAGTTTCTTCTCCCACTGCACTTAGGGAAACTAATTCATAGTCCCACTCATTGCTGAATACAGCCTTTAGACTGTTGGACCAGGGAACCCAGCCAGAGCATGCATGAAGCTGTGTAGCCCATCCAACTGTCCTACATACAGTGGTACTTGAACAAAAGGGCACAGCCTATGATTTTCCCTGTCTGCAGAACAAAACCAGTGGCTTCCCCTTACCAGGGAATTCAGTGCACTCTTGCTGATTCGGGTCCCCAAACAATGAGCTGTATAGGCCCTCGTTCCTGTCCTGCTGCCTGGCCAGAGCAGGAAAAC